>NC_054489.1:17004519-17304519 GCF_017639515.1 Carcharodon carcharias
AGTATAAAATAAAGGATACTATTCTAAAAGGTGTGCAGGAGCAGAGACCCGGGTGTATATGTACATAAGTCATTAAAGGTGGCAGGGCAGGTAGAGAGAGCTGTTTCTAAAGCATACAGTATTCTAAGCTTCATTAATAGGAGCATAGAATTTTAGAGCAGGGAGGTTATGCTGAACTTGTATAGGGCACTAGTTAGACCTCAGCTGGAGTATTGTGTACAGTTCTGGGCGCCACACTTTAAGAAGGATGTGAATGCATTGGAGAGAATGGTTCCAGGGATGGAGATAGATTGGAGAAGTTGGGACTGTTCTCCTTGGAGAGGAGAAGACCAAGAGGAGATTTGATAATGGTGTTCAAAATCATGAGGGGTCTGGACAGAGTAGATAGGGAGAAACTGTTCCCGCTCATAAATGGATCTAGAACCAGAAGGCACAGTTTTAAAGTGTTTTGCAAAAGAAGCAAATGCGAGGTGAGAAAAAACTTTTTCACACAGCAAGTAGTTAGGGTTTGGAATGCACTGCCTGGAACTGGTGGAGGCAAGTTCAATTGAGGAATTCAAGAGGGCATGGATGATTATTTAAATAGAAACAATGTGCAGGGTTACAGGGAAAAGGCAGGAGATTGGAACTAAGTTAAAATGCTCAAGGAGCCAGTGTAGACACGATGGGCTGAATGAACTCCTTCTGCACTGTAACAATTCTGTGATAACAAAAGTAGAAAATAACCAATCATAAAGGGAAAACAGTCAACAATGGAAGAAAACAGGCATATATTTGATACAAATGTCAGACTGAATAAATCATGAAGTAGAAGGCAAAGGAATCTTATATCTCTCTATTAGTCTGTGGAACACAGGAAATTGCTAAAACTTGAACGAATAAACAGTTTGGTGTCATACCCATGTATTTGATTTAAAATGTAAAATATAGTAATCAATTCATTAGTATCTGGACTCTCAAACTTGCACAAAGTCTTTCCACAAATATTTGCACTTACCTTTAACTGAGTGGCATAATTCCCTAATTTCAGCTTTAATACAAAAACATCTTCACCCATTAGATGATCAGCTTTCTTCTGTAACTCCTGTATCAAGGTCTCGAGCAATCTTTGTGCTCGAAATTCATCTTGTGGATTCTCCAGATCAATTGAGTCCCTGAAGAGAAATAACGTAGAAGGTAAGCATGCAAAAAAAAAATTCAGACAAAATTATAAAACAATTAAATTACTCATTTAAAAAAATACTGCATTACAGAATTATCCAAACATCAGATTATATCTTGAAGATATCACAACATGAAGCTTGCATTGGTTTGGATCAGATCTGGGAATACACTGAGGCAGAAAACAATTGTTTGATCAGCTAATGCAACTTGAAGGTTCTTTAAATGCTAGTCCCCAATAATATTAGCCAAGATGACCTCTGCGAACTTATCTATAAAAACCAAGTCTTCAGGGTTTGTGATTTTTAAAAAAAAATCTGATTAAATATTTTGATAACTTGGCCAAAACTTTGCAGGAATTCAAATAGTTACTTTTAAATTTTTGTTTTGGGGAAAACAAGTTCCCAGTTTGACAAGAAACAGGCAATTTAAACTTACAAGAATAGTGGACAACACTGTGGCTGAAGGAAAATCCTTTCAGTTTTTAAAACCAAAACATAAAAACTCCAGTTTTCAGTGAAGCAAATTGCACCTTGGCAGCACTACATTTGTAAAAAGCAAGAGGGTAGCCAGGGAAAGGGTAGGTCCACTAACGGACAGAGGTGGGAATCTGTGTGGAGCCAGAAGAAATGGGATACTAAATGAATACTTCTCATCAGTATTCAACAAAGAGAAGGACTTAGCCGCCGATTTGTCTAGGAAAGAGTGTGTAGATGACCTGGATCATGTTGAAATCAAAAAAGAGGTGTTAGGCGTCTTGAAGAATATTAATGTAGATAAGTCCCCAGGACCAGATGGGATCTACCAAGGGAGGAGATTGCTGGGGCCTTGACAGAAATCTTTGTATCCTCACTGGCTACGGGTGAGGTCCCGGAGGACTGGAGAATGGCCAATGTTGTTCCATTGTTTAAGAAGGGTAGCAGGGATAATTATAGGCTGGTGAGCCTTACATCAGTGGTAGGGAAATTATTGGAGAAGATTCTTCGTGACAGGATTTACTACCATTTGGAAGCAAATGGGCGTATTAGTGAGTGGCAGCATGGTTTTGTGAAGGGGAGGTCGTGTCTCACTAACTTGATCAAGTTTTTCGAGGAACTGACAAAGATGATCAACGATGGAAGGGCAGTGGATATGATATACATGGATTTCAGTAAGGCCTTTGACAAGGTCCCTCATGGCAGACTGGTATATAAGGTAAAGTCGCTCAGGATCAGAGGTGAGCTGGCAAGATGGATACAGATTTGGCTTGGTCATAGAAGACAGAGGGTAACAGTGGAAGGGTGCTATTCTGAATGGAGAGCTGTGACTAGTGGAGTTCCGCAGGGATAAGTCCTGGGACCTTTGCTGTTTTTAGTATACATAAATATTTGGAGGAAAATGTAACTGGGCTAATTAGTAAGTTTGCAGACGACACTAAGGTTGGAGGAGTTGCAGATATTGAAGAGGATTGTCAAAGGATACAACGGGACATAGATTGGTTGGAGACTTGGGAAGAGAAATGGCAAATGGAGTTTAATCCAGACAAATGCGAGGTAATGCATTTTGGAAGGTCTAATACAGGAAGGAATTATACAGTAAATGGCAGAACCCTTAAGCGCATCGATGGGCAGAGGGATCTGGGTGTACAGGTCCACAGGTCACTGAAAGTGGCAATGCAGGTGGATAAGATAGTCAGAAGGCATATGGCATGCTTGCCTTCATTGGCAGGGGTATTGAGTATTAAAGCTGGGAAGTCACGCTGCAGCTGTATTGAACCTTGGTTAGGCCACACTTGGAATATTGCATGCAATTCTGGTTGCCACATTACCAGCAGGATATGGAGGCATTGGAAAGGGTGCAGAGGAGGTTTACCAGGATGCTGCCTGGTCTGGAGGTTATTAGCTATGAGGAGAGGTTGGAGAAACTCGGATTGTTCTCACTAGAGCGATGGAGATTGAGGGGCGACTTGATAGAAGTTTACAAAATTATGAGTGGCATGGACAGAGTAGACAGTCAGAAGCTTTTTCCCAGGGTGGAAGAGTCAATTACTAGGGGACATAGATTTAAGGTGAGAGGAGAAAGCTATAGAGGAGATGTGCGGGGCAAGTTTTTCCAGTGTCTGGAATTCGCTGCCAGAGGAAGTGGTGGAAGCAGGTACGATAGTGGTTTTTAAGAGGCAGCTTGACACTTACATGAATAGGATAGGAGTAGAGGGATACGGACCCCTGAAGTGCAAAATGTTTTAGTTGACGGGCAATATGATCGGCGCAGGCTTGGAGGGCCAAAGGGCCTGTTCCTGTGCTGTACTTTTCTTTGTTCTTTATACAGAACATTTAAATTTAATAGCAGGTTTAAGGTGTCAATAAAAGTGAACTGAACAACTTTATATTCAGTTTATTTCTCTTTTTGAAGTGTTTCTGGTGTTCAAATATATCACTGAAGAGGAATTTTTATATTTGGTGCTGTGCAGTGCTGCCATTGTTTTGGATGAGGCATTAAACAGACCGTATGACTCCTCTTCAGTAAGAGTCTGAAGAAGAGTCACACGGACTCGAAACATTAACTCTGTCTTTCTCTCCACAGATGTTGTCAGGCCTGCTAAGTTTTTCCAGCATTTTTTGTTTTTGTTTCAGATTTCCAGCATCCGCAGTATTTTGCCTTTACTAAAACAGATTTATCCAGTCATTGTCTCACTGCTATTTGTGCAATGTTGCTGTGCAAAATAACCTATTTCTCTTACATGACAATATGAACAACACTTCAAAAAGTACTTCATTGCCTCATCCACAGCCTCCTTCCAACCTCATGCACTGTAAATTTGTCAGAGGTTCTATAGAAAAGCAGATAAATGGTCTAAAGAACGAACTTGTATTCAGATTGCACCTTTCACAGCCTCGTTGTCTCAAGATGCTTACAGGCAATGAAGTACTTTTGAAGTGTAACCATTGTTGTAATGTAGGAAATGCAGATTGCAATTTTCACACAATGTCCTACAAACAACAACGTGATAATCACCAGAGAATCTGCTTTAAGTGCTAGTTGAGGGATCAATGTTAGCTAGGAATATTAGCTGCTCTCCTTCAAATAGCGACATGGGATCATTAACATCCAACTGGGAGGACAGATGGACCTTGGCTTTACGACTCATCTGCAAAATGGCACCTCTGGCAGTGCAGTATGCCTCAGATCAGTGTTTACTTACATGAGAGACAGATACCACTCTTGACATTGTTATATAACAATCACCTTCCCATATCAGGAACTATCAGAATCTCAACTAAATGACTGCACTCCATCTCCCGTTACCCACATTTTACTAATTTTTCATAAGCTTCTGTAACAAAATTATATTGATCCGAGTCTTGAAAATTTCTAATGCCTCAACATCCAGAGCCTCCTGGGGAAAATAGTTCCATATTCCCATAAGCTTTTGTGTAAAAAAAAGCTTCCTGATATCTCTAACTGCTGCAGTTCCAATTTTAAATCTCTGTAAATACATAATTGCTTCTGCAAGATAGATTGGTCCTTAAACTTCATTAAGCTGTAGATTAAAAGTACACCCTCAACATAACTTCTAGGTTAATCAATAAAAATACCAAAGAATTGAAGACAGATTTATTAAATAAAGGACAAGACTATTATAGAAATGTATACATGCAAGTTTATTATGGTCATTTTGCCCAGGCTGTCAACATTTTGATGCAAGAGATCATCAAGAAACCGACCACATTTTTATTCAAATATAGGACTGATTTCATCTTAAGCAAAGAACAGAGAAGTAAAACAGCATTGTGCCTCATAAGAGTACTCTCAGCTGTGGTTAAAATGATGGCAAAGAGATAACTGAAAACACAACCATATGTCCTAATCCTGACCAGGCATCAATAGCCATTTGGAGCATGTGACTTGAACAGATCTAAATTCTACATACCATGCCTGGCTTTCGATCCACTGTGACAAGTAATGCCTAACTTCAATTGGAAAATGCTGGCCATACAAGGACTGCATTTGACGCAGAGCTTCGCCCTGAAGCTGCTGGGCCTGAATCCATACTGACATGGTCTAAGATCTGAAAGAAGTTAAAATCACAAAACAAGTCACTATCAAGAATAAAATCCCCAATTCAATGAAGTGAATATCCATTTGCAAAAATCACATTTAAAGAAAAAAATCAAACATAGCATTCTGCAGCAGCCTCCCAGTAACTAGCTTTTAGCTCACTTCAAAATCAACTGATTTAGACCATTTCCTCACAGTGAATACGTAAGCAAATCATCTTAGAAGGATCAAGGTAGTTTGACTACGGCTCTAAATTTTCATTGAGCCTAACAATTTTGCGCCAGAAAACAGGCTACCCATGAACAAAATTACAGGTCAGCTCCTAAAATCAATTAAGGTTAAAGTTTTAATTCCTGGGTAAAATAAAGCTCTATTCAACCAATACACATAAGACAAACACAAATTTCAAAAGCTTAAACACTTGATTGACTAATTGATTGGTTCAAAGATCAGGTCATTTAGAAATTATGTATATGCCAGAGTTTCAGAAGTTGGGCGAATTGGTATGGTCATAGGAGATCAAGAACAATGATACAGTTGAATGAACTTTTATGAATTTAGAAAAATGTATTGCCCTTTCTGTAAACTTTAAAAGCATTCTGAGGCTTCTGTTTTTGTACACCTTGGAGAATGAAATACTCAATTTAATGCCAACATGAGAAACACTAGTCACATATAGCATTGCCAGATAATGAGTAAAATTTCCCCCACACCATTGTAATATCTTGATTATCCACGTTTATCATCTTAATGGTCCACGAAGTTGTCAGGTTTACTGCAGACCTTCAGTCAGGAGGAATTGGATTGAATGAATCACATTTTTTGTGGGACACCTTATTAGCTGGCAAATGGAGGAGATTTTTATCGTGTCAGTCTGGCTGCATTCCATTTGTACTCCAACTTATTATGTTCTGCAGTTCATCGTTGTAAGTTTGGCAAAAATGCAGATTACAAATCACTCAATGAGTGGCAATTATTGTCTCAGCAATTATTGAAACTAAGGTCCCGAAAAAACCCCAAACTGCCTGATGACTTAAGAATTACAACAGGTGAAATTGTAAAACGTATATAAAGGTGGCATAAGTTAGAAACCAAAACTATGAAAACTACAATAGGATTAACAAAATTTGCGCACAGCAATTTTCTCCACAGTGAACATTGTTAAAACCGGAAGTATTTTTAAAAACACTATAAATGAAGCGAGACTGACAAATTGCTATGGTGCAAGATCAGAACACTCAGTGTATCTGAGTCTTATTAGCCAGGTACAGAATCAGGCACAAAAGAAAAATCACTGTGTGGCTTGGACGGGGCTAGAGGTGAGCAGAGAGAAAGGGGGCGCGGAGACAGAGCAGGAGGGGGCAGAGCAGAGAAATGCCAGGGGGTTGGGGTAGGTGGAGGAATGCAGGGCATGGAGGAATAGGCGGTGGATGAAAACTTTATTCACAAGTGTAGTTTCACATGATAATTTGATGAATTGATTCAAGCATGATTTTTAATCAATTTGTTCGTTTAGAATTTCCCCCCCCAAAAATTTCCTACAGCCACAAACTGAAGCAGGAGACTGTGCAGTGACTCACTTTAGTGCTTAGTGTGCAGTTTTCAACACAACCAGCTTCCAGAATAGAATCTAAGCCAGAAAGGATATTTATGCACTTTTCAGCTGATTTCATTGCATTTTGCAGAAAAATGCTGAAGGCTCAAAGTGTCCAAGTTTCCTCTCTGTCTTCATGGTAACAGGAACAGGAGTTTCTCGCAGTAGTAAAAACAAAACACAGCCAAAAAACAGGTACAAGGAATCATTACCAGATCTATTTATATCTATACCATTAAAAGACCTGTATCTGGTGCTAGCTTATCTTCACTACACTCAACACTACACTCAATACTTAAAATCCACCTCACGTTGGCACCTACTTCAGTAACAAATTACAACCAAGGTGGTTGAAAACAGTGTTGAGTGAATAAGCAAACTTGCCAAATAATGATCACTTAAGGGCCTCACCTGCCACTGCTTGGATTAACCCAGCTGTGGGCTAGCCTGTCACCATGCGGCGTGCACAAGTAAACCTGTGCAGAGTGCTTGTCGTTTTCCTGGGATGGGGGATAGGGTGTTGTAAGATGTTGCACGCAGTTTGGTAGATCTCAAGGTATTTGTGGTCTTAGGTAGTTTAAAGGTATTTATTAACTACTAGAAACTATTTACATAGGTGCAGTAAAAAGTCCAAGCTAGGAGCTGTCTCCATGCTTGCTTGTGCACACTGCTCTGTCCAACACTCAACTAACCCCTAGGTGTTGGTCATGTGTTCTATTACACCACTGGATGGGCAGCACTGTACTAAGTCCCACCATAAGCCTATATATGTGCCAGAACCTTAGACTACACCTCCCCCCCTAGTTTTTATCCAATGTAATTACAAGTTATCCCAATTTTATCCTATGTACTTATATTATCACTACTACCCCACCTTCTTTCCCCATTTCCCTCCCACCCCCCCCCCCACCTTAATTATGAGTTCACAGGTTCAGGCGGTCTGGAAGCGTTCCATATCTTGTTCTCACTACTGTCAAAAGAGCAGTCAGGTCTGTTGCTGCAGGTAAACTTTGATGAATTGGAGGTTGCTCTGGTACCTGGATGCCTTTTCATCCTCTTTTTCCATTCTTTGGTATTGAATTGCTCTTTGTCGATTCTCCAATTATAATAATTGAATATGTTGGCTTATCCTGCTCTTTACGGAGCGGACGAACACCAGGTTCATTTCTATAGTATTTTTTCTCTTCTTCCTTCGTGCGGCTCACCATGACGCAATCTGAGATGGAAGATGGCTCTTCCTGATGTGAGGGTGTGACTTGGTAGTAAACTCACCTTTGCATTTGGCTGTGTGGTGTGCTGTCATCAATGGATGATTACTACTTGGTTCCAGCATTGTCTGTGGCATTGTCATGCTGGCCAGCACTTACAGCGTCTGCTCTAGTCTCAGGATTTCTCTCTCCAACTGGTGTTGGAGCCGGAGGTTGAAGCTCTTCTTATTGTTGGTTCCTTGCTTGACTTTCATCTACTCGGTGTTGTGGTAACCACCTGAATGGTTGGCTGGTCTGACCAATGAGAGGCTTCTGGTAGCTGTCATGGAAGTGGACAAACCTGCTCTGCAAACAGAGAAGACAATTTAGAGCTCAAGTCCAAGTCAAGAGAATCTTTCTTGCTGGAGCTCTAAGGAACTTGCAGTTCTGTGTAATTTATGAGTGGTTGTCTTGACATCTGCTATTTTAAGAAGGTTCAGGGCTGCACAGGCATCTCTGCTCAAGAGATTAAAAGACTTCTTATAGATGACGGACGTCAGCTCGAAGATTTGTTTGCTGCCACCCTTAACTGTTCACAAACCATGCCTAGGAATGGAAGCTGAATTCCACCTGGCCCTTAAAGTGGTATGTCTATTGTTCATAGCCAGAGGTGTCTCAGCCATGATTCTTTGTCCGATAAGACCATAACACTGACTCCGGTGTCCAATTTAAAGTTTGTGAGATGGCCATGAACAGATGTCAGCATTCCAGAATGAAAATCTTGCATCTTTGTCCTCACACAAGAGGCATGGTTGTGTGTCCCCTTGGTGTGCTGTCTCAACCTTGTGAATCCTCATGGGATCTTCTGTACATTTTGATGTTTTGGCTTTGCACAACTTCCCAAAGTGTCCTATTTGGTTACATTGTAAGCATTGAGCTGAAATTGCCTGTAGGGGGCACTTTGCTTCACAGAGCTGGTATGGTCGCTCTACTGGTTGGTTAGGATATTGCTTCCCTTGGCCTGGAGCATCCCTGCGTCTGTGCTGTTTCACTAACTGCTTCACGTTGTACAACTGTTTGCTTTCTCCCCTTAAATTGGTACCTATGCTGTAAACGGATTTCAGATTGCCTGACACTCTGGATGGCTCTCTAAAGGGTTAGATCTTCCTTCACTTGAACCATGTCTGAGTGTGTATTTTCTGTCACTCCTACAACTATTTTATCCCTGATTAGTTCAGATTTCAGGTCACCGTAATCACAGCCTTCAGCCATTCTGTACAGGTCATTAATGAAGGAGTTGACAGGTTCTCCTGGCTGTTCCATTAAATTTCTTCCATTAAACGCTTCTATTAAATTTAGCCCTTTCAAGGATTTTGTTACTTCTGAGGTTAAAATAAACGTTAAATTATTTTAAACTTCATCAAACTTTGCAGATGATTCGTTGATTTCTTGTCTAGCTATTATATCGTCGGCAGTCCGGCCTACTGATTAAAGCAGTGTGTTAACTTGTTCAGCTTCTTATTTATCTAGACCCGAAGTACTCATGTACGTAAGGAATCTCTTTCTCCCGAGTGTCCAATTTTGTAACTGATCTGGGCTTTGGATAAATTCAAATTGATCTGAAAAAGAATGGATTTCTGATCCATGGTTACATTTTTTGAATTGCAGATTCAGCTTTAGGAGGCTTCCTAAACTCCAACAAGGTGCCACCGTACATTTCTTCACAAAGAGTTTTCCCGGGCTTGCCAGTCTTGGCAGGCTCCTGCAGTAATAGTATTTGTGATCTCAGCATATAAATATTTTCAACAATGGCTGCTTGAATTGACTGGTTAGAGTCTTCCCCGCTTTAGCCCAATGTTCTTGGGTCTTGCTGGGTCTTTTTTAAGCTGTCTATTCAGCCGCAATTAATTTTTAATTATTATTTATTTTCTTTGTTCTGACTGAGCTTGGGAATTGGGTTTCTTGGACTACGATTCAAACGGCAATTTCTGACCACAGCAGTATTTAACTTTTCAGGTCTTGTGCTGTCCAGGAATTTTAAATTCTTAGCTCACCTCTGCTAGGTCTGCTGGCTTCACATATCTGAGTATTGAAACTGGACTTCCACAGGATTCAATGGAGTCTTCTGCTGCAGTGAGGAATTTAATTTCTGCCTTCAGCTTCCAAGCCTTTCTTTGGAGCTTTTCTCTGGCAATTCCTCCTGCACCTTCCCTTCTTGAGCTTTTCTTCAGATCAGAATGCTTCTTTGATTTTTCCTTCAGTCTTCCAGGCTTTTAATTTTCTTCTGCAGTCTCTGCAAGGTTTTGAGTTGTTCCATTTGCTGCCATCATGTTGTAAGGTGTTAAGTGTCCTTTGCTAGGTCTATTTAAGTTATTTGTAGTCTTAGGTAGTTCAACAGTAAGTATTTATTAGTTACTAGAAACTATATACATAGGTTCAGTAAAGGTCCAAGCTAGGAGCTGTCTCCATGCTTGCTTCTACACATGACTCTGTCCAACACTGCACAGGCCCCTTTGTGTGGGTCACGTGTCCTCTATCATCACTGTGGGGGTAGTATTGTACCCAATCCCACATTAACCCTTTATGTGCCAGTCTGTTATACTACAGGAGGGTGGGTGGGGGGGGAATGGAGGGTATTCCTCCTTCAAAGGCATTAGGAAGGGGGGGGGTCCATTAAGACTCAACCCCGCCACTTGATGCAACCTCCCCCCACGCCCCCTCCTCCATGCATGAAACACATTCTGCCATAATTTACTTCTGGCCTGGGTTGCTTCATGATCAGAATTCTCCAGAGCCTATCGTTCCAGCAGTAACCATCTTGTCTGACACTGCTGAGCAAAAACGCTGCCAGTCTCTGATTAGCCAGCAACTCTTGGAGGTTAGGACTATCACCTCCAGGGTCTTGATCCTGGAGAAATGCCCTTTACAGGCCTCACAACTGCCTGATTGGCTTCCGATTTGGCAGACCTTTTCCATAAAGCAATACAGGTCTCTCACCCGCTCTCCAGCCAACTGGTGAGACCCCTGTTTCCACCAAAAGATTCTACCCTAAAGTAACCGTTATGATGTAGGAAAGCACAACAGCTAACTTTAGTATAGCAAGGTTCAACAAACAACAATGAGATATTGCAAGAACGTAGCTTTTTGAAGGTAGAGGATCAGGCTTTGGAAGAATTATCACCACTGTCATGGGTTACATCATCGCTATAGACACAGAAAAAGTTTATGCTGAGGCTTAAAAGCAGATAAGGGAGGCCCAAGGTCTGTGCTGGCCACAAACCTTGTCAGAACATAAGAAATAGGAGTAGCAGCCCATTTGGCTCCACCATTCTTCTACTGTTAAGCAATCCCCTGGAATTGAGGATGACTTATTTTCACTCCAGTTCAATGGATTCTGAGATGGCTGATAAGTTAAATGCGCTATCTGCTGACTTTGTCAAATGCAGGACAGGTGATTCTCGGAGGGTCAGGTAGATGAGTTGTTTGGAAGTTTACATGCTCTAATGCCTCAGCTTTGCCTCTGCATGTTCTCAACAGAGTCTCTTCATGTGCTTAGTGCTTTCCTGAATGAACCTTCTTCATTTTGGTCAGTCACAAGCCAGGGATTTCCATGGATCAGCAGGGATGTTTGACCTCTTCAGGGATGCTTTGAAGATAGCTCTAAAGTATTTCCGCTGTCCTCCTAGGAGTCTTCTGCCACGAATGAGTTCCAAGTAGGGCAGTTGCTTCAGGAGTCTAGTGTCAGGGAGGCAAATGACATGCCCTGCCCAGCAGAGTTAGTTTTGAGTAATTAGCATCAATGGGTACATAGGCCGTACATCCTAGTGATTGGCTGATCGAATCAAACAACGCGTTCCTCCAGCTGTACTTAGTAGTAGGCAGAGTGCAGACTGTACTCAAAGAGCCAAAACTTGCAAAATCCCCAAAACAAAATGTCCATTATTAGATGTGATTCTACGAACAATCCTGAGTATGCTAATAACTACACTAACAACAGATTTAAGATAATCAGTTGAGCTCGCCAGAAGCAACACACATTCATATGCAGGGATCCGTTCTCTAAAAAAGGGAATATGTTCACGCTTTGCGCCTTTTTTGAATTACTCAGAAGCCTGGGGAGCCTATAGTTAGTTACCTGTTGCTTTTTCCATGGTCAGAGTCGATTTGCCAGCCAATCAACTCCTTTTCTCTTGTGATATAAATTGTTGTGATCACTTAAAATTTGGCATTCTTGTGTTTATCCTGATGAGTACAACCTTTAGCAACATCTCTCTTTTCAGCAACATTAATAATTCTTCATTTAAAATAATACAGCTACTAATACAGGTAATGAAAACCTGCCTCATTTGGTAACATTGCCTCATTAACAATAATACAAACCTAAGCTCAGTGAGCCACAATATTCCATTCTTTAAAAAAATGCATCAGATTGATAAAGTCAGAGAAAGTAATTCATAGAATGCAATTCACACCTGTGTATAATTCCAGTAAACTGTGTTGCTTCACAAGCAGTTGTCAACTTCTTAATATTTAAAAATTTAGTCAGACAAAAAATAAAATCAATTATACCACATGACCAGGAACACATTCATGGTGCAATTTTCATGGTGGGGCGGGAAGGACTGAGTAGATAACTGTTTCAGAGGGTATCCGTGGGCGCAATATGCCGAATGGCATCCTACAATGCTGTAAAATTCTCTAAATGTCAGACAGTGTTGTCAATGGGTGAAAAATTTGAAATGCTTTTCAGTCACTATATGTACACCACCTGATGTACTGAGAAACAGCAGAAAATTTGGACTTTTTGCATTGTTAACTTTACATTTTATAATCAAATTGAAGTCCCTCCTGAGGTAGATATAATGAAGTTTTTTGATGCTGTTAATTAATTTACCATTGTTCTCTCCCCTATGAGTTTCTTTTCAGATATGTTTTCCTACATGTAAACATGTAAAAGTACAGAAATAAGTAAATTAAATAAACAGTGCAGCTTTCATTCCGAGTTTTCACATTTTCAATATTTTTGTATACATAGCTTAGCTTCTCACATTGCTCCTCTCTTCCCAATCTTTCAATTAATGTTATTTTTTTCTCCACTGATAATGATGCATTATCATTGTTACATTAATGCTGCAACCTTACCTGCATATCTTGAATGCCAAAGCATCACATTTTCTCTTCTCTTTATTCTGAATGCATCTTCTGCTTCATTAACCTGGGTTTGCATTTTTTCTGATTCAATCCACCTTACAAATATATTGGTGACATTTGTTCAGGCAGACACTTTGAACTGGGGTGTTGAACTATCCCAGCATCACCCATTATTAAATCAACTTTCATTTGCATGGCACCTTTAACATAGTAAAATGTCCCAAGGCACTTCACAGGAGCATTATCAGAAAACTTGGCACCAAGTTACATGAAGACATTTGGACAGGTGGCCAAAAGCTTGGTCAAGGAGGTAGGTTGTAAAGACCAACTTAAAAAGATGAGAAGAGTGAGAGAGAGAGAGAGAGAGGGAGAGGGAGAGAGAGAGAGAGAGAGAGATGCAGAGTTCAGACCTGGGCAGCACATTAAGGATGTACAAGAGGCCAGAACTGGCGGAGATCTTGGAAGATTATATGGCAAAGAGGAGGCTACAGAGATGCTGAGGGGCAAAGTTATGGAGGGATTTGAACACAACATTGAGAGAGATTGCTAGACCAGGAGCAAATGTAAGCAGAGATGATCAGTAAGCAGGACTTGATGTAGGTTATGAAACCAACAAAGTTTTTTGATGAACTCAAATGGAAAGTGAGAAGCTGACCAGGAGAGCATTGAAATAGTGAAGTCTGGAGGTAACAAAGGCATAGATAAGGCTTCAGCAGCAGATAGGCAAAGGCAGGGTGGAGATGCGTGATGTCACTGAGATGGATGTTAAGCGGTCTTGGTGAAAG
Source organism: Carcharodon carcharias (assembly GCF_017639515.1). NCBI lineage: Eukaryota > Metazoa > Chordata > Chondrichthyes > Lamniformes > Lamnidae > Carcharodon > Carcharodon carcharias. The sequence continues at coordinate 17,018,436 of NC_054489.1, forward strand.
AGAGGATTTGTAGCCAAAAGTTCAACTAGAGGTCAATGGGACAGATTGTGAACAGTCTGATCAGCTTCAGTGGCCCGGAATGGGGATGCAGTGGATGGCTCAGAAATTGAATGTATTGCTGTTAGCCTCAATATTGCTTTTATCGTAAAGTCCAGGCCAATGTTTTGGTCTTCCCATTGTTCAGCTAATTGCCAGACATCCAGTCTGACATAATATGCATGTGATCTTGGAGTTGAAATAAGTGGCAGAGATGTAAAGTTTAAAGTACTGTATAAATGCAAGTTATTTTCTATTTTTACCATACTGACTCAGATCAGCAACTCATCACAGATTGGAAGTTCAAACCTGAAGCCTTCCTGATTAATGTAACTTTCTTCCCACTGAGGCTTCCGACCAAAGACACTAACCAAGCTTAAAACATTTCAGAGCAGTTTACTTCCTGCCTAGTCAGTCAGAGTTTGGCCATGACCACTGTCCTCCATAAGTGATAAGATCTGCATGACAAACTCCGCTCATCTACACTTATTAAAAAAGACTTGCATTCATATAGCGCTCTACATGAACCAGACATCCCAAAGCACTTTACTACAAACAAAATACTTCTGAAGTAGTCATAGTTGTCATGTAGAAGGCACAGTAGCCAATTTGCACATAGCAAACTCCAACAAATTGCAATATGATACTGACCGGATAATCATTTTTGGTCATGTTGATTGAGGGATTGAGGACACCCTGGCTGTTCTTCGAAATTGTACTATGGGATTTTTTACATACATCCAAGCAGGCAAATAGGGCCTCGGTTTAATGTCTCAGCTGAAAGGCAGTACTTCCAACAGTGCAATACTTCCTCAGTATTGTACTAAAATGAGAGTATTGATTTTTGTGCTCAAGCCCTGGAGTGGGATTTGAACCCAGAAGCAAAAATACTACCAGCTGAACCACAGCTGACACTTAAAAGTTATAAGTAACTAGCTTCAAGTGCATTTCAAGAATATGTTGAAGAGCATTTAAGTCATGAAAAAACTTGTGTACTATTAGACCCAGCCTCAGACATTACTAATGAAAAGGACAAGAGCATAGAAACATTATCTCCAGAATCCCCTCCAATCATGCGGTGTCCTGACTTAGCACACATCATTCCTTCATTGTTATTGCATTAAAATCCAAGAAATCTCTACAAAAATTACTACAGCATCATCACAAGGACTAGCAACTGAAGGCAGAAAACTAGCACCCCATTGTGGCAATTAGGAATAGGGAATTAAATGCAACTTTGCCAATGCCCTCCACATCATAACAGTTAATTAAGCAAAAGTTCTCTAGCCTATGTAACCTTGTATGAAACATTCTTGAATCTAAGCTTTTTATTAAATCCATGTTGCCATTAGCTAGTCAAAGCAGGGGATTAATGAGAGAGTCTTGGGGAGAGCTGAAATTTGCAGAATTGTGTCTCTAGATTTCTATCCTTTCAGTATTTGTTTAATCATTAGCATGTTATCTTTGTTGTGTCGCAAATGTATATAAAATTTGCTGTAGGGTGAGCACCATTTTCTTCTCAGTAGTTTATTCGTGACTGTGCCATGCCTTTGGCAGTGGGGAGCAAAAATCTTATCCTAAGGTTTTTATTGGTTCCAGCAATACTTAGCATTATATATAGATGATGGTGTAGTGGCAATGTCATTAGGTTTGTAATTCAGAGGTCCAGGCTAATGTTCTGGGGACGAGGGTTCAAATTCCCATATTTGGCAGCTGGTGAGATTTAAATTCAATTAATAATCTGGAATTGAAAAACTAGTACTAGTGACATGAAACTATTGCCCATTGTTGTAAAAACCCATCTGGTTCACTAATGTACTCCAGAGAAGGAAATCTACCATCCTTACCTGGTCTGACCTACTTGTGACTCCAGACCCACAGCAATGTGGTAGACTCTTAACTGCCTCTGAAATGATGTGGCAAGCCACTCAGTTCAAGAACAATTATGATGGGCAACAAATGCTGGCCTTGCCAGCGACACCCACACTCCACAAAACAATAAATATAAACCCAACTTAAATGCTGGCAGAGAGCTGGAAACAAATTTTCTGACCACTGGAAGATCATCAGGAACAAGAACCTCAAAAAATATTTTGTAATTTTAATTATTACTGTCATAGCAAAATTCAAGAATTTAATTTCAATCACATTATCTTTCGGTGGAATTGAAAATTTTAATTGAGCACTAAACTTAATTTTTTTGCCCAAGTTATTTCAGAACAAGAATTTTAGTCTTCAATATAGTTGGTGTTCAAAAACATGACATTTGGTGTTAGTTCACACATACGTAATATGTTATGACTTGATCTGACACACTTACCTCGGTCCCGATTTTAGCTCACCAAGCAGCTTATTCTTCTTATACCACCAAACACTGCTACATTGGACTATAACATCATTCAAGTGTCGCTTCCTGATTAAATTGTGTTCTACAAATACAGAAAAGAAAGAGCTTAGATTCACATCACGCCTTGCACATCATCAGGACATCCCAAAACATTCCATAGCTAATGGAACTTTTGGAAAGTGGTCACTGTTGAAATGTAGAGGAACATGGCAGACAATTTGCATGAAACAACTGCCCACAAATATCTATGAGGCAAATGACTTATTCTGTCATAGTCAAGCTGGGATAAATGGATCCTTTTTTTGTAGTGGCCTATTCATTGAGTGAGTGGGCCCTTTTACTTTTTCTGCACAGCTGCATATGTGCAATAACTTAAGGGGCCAACTTTTGTTCAGCCTGCACGGGAGCTTCTGACTCAACGGCTTTTGCATCATTAAATTTTTTGTTAATTAATCCCTCCTCCTCTTCACCTTCTCACAGACCTTTCCTTTTTCCTTCCTGCTCCCTTCGCCTGGTTTAAAAACTCTTAATTTCTATTGTTCTTGGGTTCTGCTGATAGGTCATCGACCTGAAACTGCTTCTCTCACAGATGCTGCCTGACCTGCCTGAGCATTTCCAGCATCTTTTGCTTTTATTTCAGGAACTTTTGGATTTCTATGCGGCCATGCAGCTTAGCGGGAAAACTAGTTGGGGTTGATTTTAACTCAGTAGCACTGGTGTTAATGGGATGGTAAAATCCTCCAAATGGGGCTGGCAGACTTAACTGATCATCAACGTTCTAGTTTTTAAAAAATCTTACGTGGGTTGTGGATATCACTGGCATCCCCAGCATTTGTTGCCCATCCCTTGAGGGCAGTTAAGGGTCAACCACACTGCTATGACTCTGGAGTCAGGCCAGGATGGCAGATTTCCCTAAAGGACATTAGAGAACCAGATAGGTTTTTACTAAAATCAATATGATCTCATGGGTCACTATTATTGAGACTCGTGTACATTTCAGATTTTTTTGATTGATTAATTGAATTTAAATTCACCAGTTGGTGCCATAGTGAGATTTGAACCCTTGTTCCAAAAGGTTGGTCTGGGCTTCTGAATTAGTAATCCACTATGCCACCATCTCCCCCTAGTTGCTGCCATTCTGCAAGTGCATGCCATTGGGTGGAAAACAAATGCAAGTGCCTGCCTGAAATAGGTAATAAACATTCCCCACCTGTCCAAAAACCCAGCTGCAATTTTACGGAATGCAAAGGAGGTACTCATGCCACAGGCTTCATGCTTGATACTCACATTGATCAGACAAAGCTAAGTTCCTTAAAAAGAAACCATAGCTTGCCACTTGGGTTATGGCCATAAAAATGTTTACACTTGTATTTTCTCGTAAATGAAAGGAGCAAGAGCACATTTTCTTGCTTGATAAAATTACAGCAACTAGGATCACACCTACCCCTCCTTTCTCTACCACCCCCAAACACCCCAGCCCAAAGTATTGGTCAGTATCCCAGCTGGCCAACATTTCCATGGTCCAAGAGCAGTGGGCTGCCTCGGAAGCTGGTTTGATGCCAGCAGCACACCAATGATATTTAACTGCCAGCCGGACCAACATCCCAAGTTTGACTAAAAAAAAATTCACAATATGTATGTAACCTTCTTTCATAGTCATTCTTCAGAAATGCCCAAGAACATTTTTTTCTGTCACATACCAAGTGTACATGGGCACATTGATGTCCCTCATGCATAAGTGATCCCTTATCTTTCTCCAAATCAAGGTTTGCCTTTATACATGCTACACTAAAATAACTAGGTGGCTGGGACAGAACCACGCAGCAAAATTACTCAATTATGCAAGAGAACAACTTTATTCTATAAGCATAACATGGTTCCCTCAACAGCTCAGTGGGCAAAGGCAATTCGTCATGCAACACTGAGTCACGCAGACCAGAATGTTTTTATCTAAGCTCCCAAACTAAGCCAAGGGGCAGAGAGTGAAACATTACAACTGGCCTCAGGGGTAATAAAGAGCTATTAAATAAAGAAATTAAGAAAGCCAGAGTTTCAACTTCTGATTGGCATCTAGCACCTCCTGTTGGAAACTACAGAAATATGAAATTTAAGCAACAAAAAGCTTGGGCTGAGTTACCATTGACCAGAAACCGTGGCCACAAGAACATGGCAGAAGCTGGGAATTCTGAAGAAAGTAACTCATCTCCTGACTCCCCAAAGGCCGTCCACCATCTGCAAGGCACAAGTCAGGAATGTGACAAATACTCTCCAAGACTGGTTGAATGTGGCTCCTCAAGAACACTCAAGAAGCTCAACACCCTCCAGGGCAAAGCAACCTGCTTGGCTGGCACCCCATCCACCACCTTAAACACTCAGTCCCTCCATCACCTACACACATCTTGTAGATGGCAGCAGTGTGTGCCATCCACAAGATTCACTGGAGCAATTCACCAAGGCTCCTTCGACAGCACCTTCCAAACCTGCGACCTCTACAATCTAGAAGAACAAGGGTAGCAGATACATGAGGCTACCACAAGTTCCCCTCCAAGCCACTCATCATCCTGACCTGGAAATATATCACCGTTCCTTCACTGTCTTTGGGTCAAAGTCCTGGAACTCCCTCCCTAACAGCACTGTGGGTTTACCTACACCACAGGGGCTGCAGTGGTTCAAGAAGGCAGCTTACCACCACCTTCTCAAGGGCAATTAGGAATGGGCAATAAATGCTGGCCTAGCCAGCAAAGCCCATATTCCGTAACAGAATCTAAAAAAATGAATTTAAAAACGTGCACAAGGGAGACCCAAGATGGCATGGATGGATAATAGCAGAACACTGGCCTCTCTATTAGTTGGGCAGTGAGGGCAGCGGAGAATAGAAATCAGTGGAGGAGAATTGTTCATAGTGCGGCCAATCTTCAAAATAAGGACGGATGAAAGACATTTGGGAAAGCTATCCAACAAGGGTCAAGGCCTTCCAAACAATACAAGATTGAAAATAATGAGTCCTCAAGTGTTTTGTACCCAAGTTAGGATAATCCTATTTTTAGATGCTCAGTGTGCCGGAAAATAGGTGCAAGATATAATTATTTTATAATACAATAAATGTAATTCTTTAGTCTTTGAAAGTAATTGTTCAAACTGTCTAAAAAAAAAACTTACATAAGAAAGGTATAACAATAGGCTGCAGCACATGTACAACACTCCAGAAGTATTGCTAATCAAATAATGTTCAACTGCTCATCGTGTTGTATTGTGATACCATGCAATAGCATTTGTCTGTGAGAAAGTAATTCAGAACTCAATTGGGTCACTTTAACCTTGCTATGTTTTTCAAACCACCACAGTAACGTATATCCAATAGATAAGAATTCAACTAATTTTGTTCAACAGCAGAAGCTGTCATCTACCGTAAAATCTACTGTTAACCTGGACTTGAATGTCCATCTGGTTGCCTAAAATTTGATTGAAAAATGTTTTGCCACTAAATGTTGCAGTTTTCATTTTGAAGAGGAACATAATTCAGAGCTCACTGAAGTAAGATCATGGCTGCTCTGTGACATAACTTCATACATTCATTTTTGCCCCACATCCCTCAATACCTTTGGTTAACAAAAAACTATCAAATCTCAGGTTTAAAATCAACAATTAATCTAGCATCAATTGCTGTTTATAGAAAAGAGTTCCAAGATTTGCTACCCTTTGCCTGTAGATGTTTCCTAATTTCACTCCAGAAAGGTCTGGTTCTAATTTTTAGTCTATGCCCCCTAGTCCTGGATTCCCCGAGCCAGCAGAAATAGTTCCCCCTATCTGCGCTGTTCTTTTTAATATCTTGAAAATTTCCATCAGATTACAGGTGTCCACCATAAAGGATTCATAATCTACACTAATATTTGAACACAAGATATTCCAAATCTGCTTTGTGCATTACTAACATCCAAGTATATGAATAACTTATACAATGTCTTTAAAAAGGGGCAATAGCATATTTTACTTGTTTAAAGATGAAGTTTGGCTATTCACCCTTGTCTATAATGTATCTAAAATTATTTTACCAGAATGGACCTATGTTTCATTCTCAACTGCAGTGACACCCATCAAAAATGCATTTAACAGTTCATAGTTGCAATTCTTTTATATAACTAGCAATGTTCCAAAATATATTTAGAGCCAGCCTCACAATGCACTGCATATTGACTCAGACTTGACAAAATTGTGAATGAAATTTCAACATACTATTTCAAAAGAACAGCATTTGAAAAAGACAGAGGATTCACTTCATTTCTCAAAATGTTTCTTGACATAATAAACACAAACTAAAACATTTATAGTCAGTCAGGTACTGTATTTACATTTGCCAAATAAATTTGGTCAACACAATTACTTCAATACTTTCACCACACTTTCTTTGTGTCAGTACTTTCCGGTTAAGAGGACTCAGAAGGATCATATCTTGGGCAAACATAAGTATAAGCTGCAAAATTTGTTTTTTTTAATTCAGTATACTAAATTTCTCTTTTGAACAACCAACTTGCATTTTAGAGGTAAGGGGCAGAATATTTCCAAATTAGTATAATACCTACTGTTAATGGGCAAACTCCTCAGCCAGATCACCAAAATCAGAAGCCTTACTTGTGGTAAATGTACTTGTTTACAAAACGATATACTTAAACTACTGTCACTTTCAGTACAATCGTCACAGAAAGGCTGCAGGTAGCAACATGTTTCCTTACAAAATGTCATCTAGCCTACACAAACCAAATGAAAAGAAACTCATACTACCAACTTTCTCTACAATATAACTTTGACTCGGCCTGATGCACAGAAAGTAACTCTCCCAGTTATACAGCATTTCTCCAACAACAATTTCTAATAGAAACTGACCAAAAGGATGGTATCTCTTTATTGGCCATGGAGGCTTTTTTTTTTTAAAAAAAGCTATGTGCTATATCCTTTACTGTACTAATCACTTACTAAATGTTAATTCATAACCACAAACATAGCTCTCAAGTTAATGGGTGTTACGGCATTCAAACAAAAAGGAAAATTACTACTGTTGCAATCAGTTGTAATATTTTTAAGACACATAATTCAGTAAAAAGATCAATATCCTATTGAGATTAGAGGCCTGTCTTTGGAGGCAAGGGTGGAACAAACCACACAGTTAATCCAGATGCATTGTGGAAATACTGAAAAGAGAAATAAAAAGAATATGAAGAAAATGAGATTTACTGTCTTTTGAAGAACAAGCATCAGCACTGATGAGATAAGCACCTGTGCTAACATTTTCATTGTAGATACACCCACCGGACTTGCAGTCCCTGATATGGGAAACCAAACTTAGGAATTAGTACTTGAAAAATTGAAGAATAATTAATATCCTTCATTGACCTTAAACTGCCTTAGAAAAATGCATTCAAACATATACTGCCTGCACTCAGGTTTCCTTCTTGGCATTTATGTACTCCAAAGATACTCAAAAATGAGAAATATGATTGTGATAATTGAAATGTAGCCAGTATTTGGATAATGATTTCAATTTCTGTAAATTGTGTTAGTATAATTCAATACACCCTCCAAATTTCCCAGAATAGAGGCAGTTCTTTGACCCTTGAAAATAATTAATGATATTTTAGTATTCTAAGAGAGATGACATTGATTAAATGCAGTAACTGTTGTTCTACTCGATATTATCTTTGATAGCTGGCTGCATGTTGTGTTAATTACAAGCCATCATATGTAATTTGAAGTATTTGGCACAGATCAATGAGTCAAGCTGCCCTAAACAATTTCAAAACAGGTTAGTTGAGTGCCATGCTGTGATAGTGCTTTTGATTGTCAGCTATATCTGGAGTGAAGGTATGGGGTCTATGAATGTAGAGTGATTATTCTTTGCAGTCTTTTTGACACTGTTAGGGGAATAAAGGGGTACAGTAAGAATTTATTGGAAGGGATTGATACTGTTGGAATCTCCAAGCAGCCAGTGCCTACAAGTACATAAACAGTGAAAAAGCACCAGATGAACCTTATACACTCTCGAACTTTGTACACTCACAGGGTTTGCAATCACCAGCAAGGCCCTGGAGTCAGGCTGGAGGCTTAGGTTGTAAAAAAACAACTCAGATTGAGCCTGTTTACAGCAGATAGGGAAAGAACGGGTGGCCCTAATTTAGGTAGGAGGAAGGTCTCTGCCTGGGTGAGAATAGGGACATGTGATGCATGTACCTGTCACCAGAGATGTCTGTTTAATGTAAACCAATATGTTGACGCGATCGGAATCTGGAGACGGTTCTTGTACGTGATCAATAATGTATAAATATGTTGAACACTTGTAATTTAACAGAGTACTGTCTCAAGCTGTACTGAGATGGTGCTCTCCTTGCAATTGCTCGAATAAATGATCGAAACCTGTACCTGAGACTCCTGTGGTCTATTTGTCAAAGACACAACTCTGTAAACAAACTGATGCCCCAGCATCTGGTGAGTCAGACAGCAGAGATAGGGTTAACCTGGTCCCATGGTAGTGTTCCGCCTCATGAGTGAAAAACTGGTCAAGGATCAAATTACGTTGAGTGAAAGTTGGTCCAATAGAAAGTGCGTCTGGGGAATTGATAATTAGAAGTAGGGAGATGGCGGATGAATTAAATAGCTTCAGTCATCACGAGAGAGCCCACAAGTAACATCCTGGAAATAGCTGTAAATCAGGGAATTGAAGGGAAGGAGGAACACGGGAAAAATATAATCACCAGGGAAGTGGCATTGAGCAAATTGTTGGGGCTGCAGGCTGAAATCCCCAGGTCCAGATGGACTTCATCCTAAGGTCTTGAAAGAAGTGGCCAATGAGATAGTTGATGGTTTTAATTTTCCAAAATTCCCTAGACTCAGGGAAGCTTCCATCAGATTGGAAAATAGCAAATGTAACTCCTTCATTCAAAAAGGGAGGGAGGCAGAAAGCAGGAAACTACAGGCCAGTTAGCCTAACATCTGTTAAGCTAGGAGAAGAGATTGGGCCTGTATTCATTGGTGTTTAGAAGAATGAGAAGGGATCTCATTGAAATGTATAAAATTCTGACAGGGATCGGCAGACTGGAGGTAGGGTTGATGTTTCCTCTGGCCGGGGGTGGGGGGGGGTGGGGGGGGGGGGGGGGGGTGGTCCTAGAACAATGGTTCACAATCTCAGCATACGGGGTGGGTCATTGAGCACTTAGACAAGGAGAAACTTCTTCACTCAGAGGATGGTGAACTTGTGAAATTCTCTACCACAGAAGACTAAGGAGGCCAAGTCGCTGAATATACTTAAGAGGTAAAGAGATAGATTTCCAGGCGCTAATGGCGTCAAGGGATGTGGTGGTGATGTGGGGGGGGGGGGGGGGGGGGGGGGGGGGGGGCGTTGAGATAAAGGGTCCGCTATGATCACATTGAATAGCAAAGTAGACATGGAGGGCTGAATAACCTACTCCTGCTCCTATTTTCTATGTTCCTGTCATAAGGAAAACTTTAGAAGCTATTGTTTAAGATATCATAGCAGGGCACTTAGAAAATTTCAAGGCAATCAGGCAGAGTCAATTGGTTTTGTGAAAGGGAAATAATGTTTAACCAATGTATTGGAGTTCTTTAAAGAAGTCACATGTGCTGTGGATAAAGGAGAACCGGTGGATGTACTGTACTTAGATTTCCAGAAGGCATTTGATAAAATGCCATATCAAAGGTTATTACGGAAAATAAAAGTTCATGGTATGGGGGTAACATATTGACAAGTTTAGAAGATTGGTTAGCTAACAGGAAGCAGAGTTGACATAAATGTGTCCTTTTCTGGTTGGCAGGATGTGACGAGTGGTGTGCCACAGGGATCAATGCTGGGGCCTCAACTTTTTATAATTTATATAAATGACTTGGATGAAGAGACCAAAGGAATGGTTGCTAAATTTGCTGACAACACAAAGACAGGTAGGAAAGTAAATTATGAAGCTGACATAAGGAGACTATAAAGGGACATAGGTTAAATGAGTGGACAAAGAACTGGCAAATGAGGTATAATGTGGCAAAGTGTGAAACTGTCCATTTAACAGGAAGAATAAAAAAGCTTATTATCTAAATGGTGAGAGATTGCAGAACTCAGATTCAGAAGGATCTGGGTGTCTTAATGCATGAATCACGAAAGGCTAGTATGCAGGTACAGCACGTAATTAGGAAAGCTAATAGAATGTTATCGTTTATGATTGCAAAAGTAGGGAGGTTATGCTTCAGTTATACAGGGCACTGGTGAGACCACATCTAGAGTATTGTGTACAGTACGGGTCTCCTTATTTAAGGAAAGATGTAAATGCATTAGCAGTTCAGAGAAGGTTTACTAGACTAATACGTGGAATGGGCAGGTTGTCTTTGAGGAAAGGTTGGACAGGTTAGGCTTGTATCCACTGGAGTTTAGAAGAGTAAGAGGCAACTTGATTGAAACCTTTAAGATCCTGAGGGGTCTTGACAGGGTGGATGTGGAGAGGATTTTTCCTCTTGTGGGAGGATCTAGAACTAGGGGTCACTGTTTGAAAATAAGGTGTTGCTTGTTTAAGACAAAGATGTGGAGAATTTTTTTCTCTCAGAGGGTACTGAGTCTTTGAAACACTCTTCCTCAAAAGGTGGTGGAAGCAGAGTATTTGAATATTTTTAAGGCAGAGCTAGATAGATTCTTAATTGGGATAAGCAGGAATGTGGGGTTGAGATTAGAATCAGATCAACCATGATCTTATTAAACCATGATCTTATTAAATGGGGGAGTAGGCTCGAGGGCCCAAGTGGCCTACTCCTGCTCCTAATTTGTATGTTCGTATGTAGCTCAGGAGAACACCTTTACTATTTTCGATTCATCAAAAATAGTAGAAACATGCAAACCACAGTTCTTTTAACTGGCTCATGTTAAGTAAATAAATGAAGAGTTGATTTGCTTACAGCCTAACCCTCAGTCTGATCAAAAAGAACTACTTGACAACATTGAGCTCAAGTACTATGAAGAGGGTTTTCATTCAATCCTAATCTCGCTGTTTAACCTATATGTTGGGCAAGTAAGGACACAACCTGTTAGTCAGGGAGATGGGGCCTCACTATCAGATTCAGTATCACTGACTAATCCAAGTATAACAACTAACAAAAATGCAAACAATTAAGCCTATTTTTGCGTGTGGCTCCATGAGAGTTAGTTGATCAGTAGTACCTTTCAAAAGTGGCTCTTTTTCCCATTTGTGAGTTAGCGAACAGCATACAAGTGATTTAGCAGTAAAGGATAGTGTACAGATGCATGATCTTCACTGGATACTGATTAGGAAAGGACTCCCAGGTGATTCTCACCTCCACAATACAGGGGTAATGAAACATTGTCCCAGCTCAAACAATGGATTTTAGCATGGAACCTTCCAAGTCTGCATGGATCAGCTACTCATAGTCTTGACTCACTGAACCATCATGGACCTGCACCCAATTAGTTATATTGGGTAAAAGCAAAATATTGCAGATGCTGGAAATCTGAAACAAAAACAAAAATAGCTGGAAAAACACAGCAGGTCTGACAGCATCTGCGGAGAGGAACACAGTTAACATTTCTACCTGAGCACAGAATCCAGACTGGCACTTCAGTGCAGCACCCCTAAAGAGCTGTATTGCTGGTTTTATATAAGATGTTTTACTGAGGCCTTGTTTGCTCAAGCAGATGGATGTGCAAGTTCCCATGAAGCTATTTTGAAGGGCAAGAGAGGTCTTTCCCAGTGTCCTGGCCAGTTTTCATCTCTCAGACAGATTAAACAGACCATTAAAACCAATTATCTTGCTATTATCTCATTTGTTTATGTGGCACAGGGCTGTGCACAAAGTGGCCATTATGCTTCCTATATTTCACAGTGCCAACCTGCAAAAAAAGTATTTTCTTGGCTGCAAAGCACTTTGGGACAACCTAAGGTTGTAAAAGTTGCTATATGAATTCAATTTGTTCTTCTCACTCAACATTTCAGTATTGCACACATTTTTCACTGTTTCTCCCCAAATTTTGATGCAATTTTCTTCTCCGTTCAAAATCTTTTTGTACATCGCCAATGTTTTGGTATAGCTCTCATACACTGTTCCTTTACTCATGTCCAGTGTTTATGTAAAGCATAGTCTAGGCAAGATGATGGAACAAAACATTCACAAACTCAGAGTAGGCAGAAGCTGTGATGCAGCATCTTACGAGCAATGATTGAGGGCGCAGATGAGGCAGAAAGATGACTTACTGAGAGTCTAGGACCAGAAGGAAGCCAAAGTTAGATTTCAAGTGTGGAAGAGGCAAGCTTCAACCATTAGGGAGGAAGGAGATTTAGGAAATGTGTGGTGAGATTGTTGTCTGTGACTCAGGTATGTATCATTAATGGATGTGCACTCTGGGTGCAGGCAGTCAAGAGGAATCTGAGAACTGGGAGAAGTCAGGAGGTTGGAGATATTTGGGTGGAAACAGGAATCCTACAGCCTCTATGCAAACGTTTCCATTATGAAGGGTTGGGGATGAAGAGTACTTATGTGTAGAATCATGGAGGCCACCAGGGTAGCAATGCCATGGGAGTACTGGCAATAGCTGAACTAGAAGAGGCCTGGGCTATGTCAGCACTTAAAGGGAGGAACACAGTTTGCTTAGGAACAAGCAATCCAGCAACTCATTGCCTGTTTTAGATCATAGTGAAAACATGATTGCTGTATTCATGCCCAAAATATTTTTCCACAGTAGGACAAAGTAAATGGATAGACAATGAGAGACTTTTTAAATTTAATTTTTTAACCATGGCAATCCAGTACTCACTACATGATTTAGGTATCTAAAGAAAAACACCGATGGGTGTAATGAACTGACATGTTGAAACTAACAATTAGTTCATAAATCCCTGAATTATGCATTAGTTTGAAATATGTCACACACTCTCCTTTCTGCATTATTTATACAAGACAGAGAAATCTTTAAAATATGTCAATATGTGTACCATAAATAATATCCTTATCTTTTAAATGCAGCCAGTCTTAACAAAGAAAGACAAAGGCTGACAACTGCCAGAACCCGTAGCAAACAAATATTCATGTTTCTAAACAAAAGTTCACCAGCATACATAAAATGCAATAATTACGTTTTATTTCATCATTACAATAGGAAAGAGAGGATAAGAACATGTTGGAAAACTGCAACATGCATTTTCAGAAACCTTGCTTCTCTGAAAGCAGAACCTTGTTACAATTATGAGGTTTTTAAAATTGTTATGCTTTGTGATCATGTCTTTGGTTGAAATAAAAATGAAGGGGGTCATGTGGCAAGTTCTGAAGTCTGCCTGACAGCAAACCTGGATGGTTTGATTGTTAGAGATTAAGGGCAGCAGAGATTGTTTTACTGGGAAGGTGGTGCAAGGTGTTTACACTTTGAGACAATGGCACGTCACATGATCCCTTAATTTTATCTTCAATTAAAGACAAAGTCCCAAAACATAACCATCTTATAATTGCAACACAGTCTCAACACTTTTCTCGAACTTTGGAGAATGTTGGCTTGTAAAGAGTTGTACTTTAAACTGTCCCTTTACTTCTAAGATAAAAGAGTTGGGATCTCAAGAATAGCCAATCAGCCTTTCAATCTGGATACAAGAGCCATGTGATTCACATTGCCATGGAGATGGGCTTAGAGAGGGTAAGGGTTTCTAAGATATCCCTGAAACCCAAGTTAGCCTTTCAGAATGCAGGAGAAGGAAAACAGCTCTAGGCAGCAGGATGCTGTGGTTCACCATGCAGGAATATAGTTGGGAGCTCATGCTCAGATTGCAACAGCCGAATTCATGAGCAGTTAAACAAGGCTGGAAGATTCACTTAGTTTGCACTAGAGAAAGAACCTCCAGGGGAAAAAAAACCTCACTGTCAAAGACAGTTCTGAAATTAAAAGTTCCCAGGCTGAGAAAGGAAAGGACCAGAAGTAAACTCGTAGGAGCAAAGAATCACCTTGGACTAGTTCCGCGAGAATGGAATGTCTACTTAAAGAACAGAGTAAAGTGCATGTCAAGTGTGTTTTCACTTGAGCTAAAAGAAAAAGGGAGAATGCTCTGTTTATTGGTTACAAAGATAGTGTTTAGAAAATAGTGCTTTCAGTCTTTTATTACAGTAAAATCCTCAAAATGTGAAATCTTACTGTGGCATCCCTTCAGCTATTAACTGGAAGTTGGAATTTCTTTTTTAAAGTAATCAGTTTTTAACAGAGATCATAATCTAAATATATATTATATGTGTGCATGTATATTTATTTTATATATATATATAAAAAATAAAAGCACAAATATTGTTGATGCTGCTTTGCAAATATCACACGTTTTAAAATAATCAGGTGAGAAGAAAATTTTGTTGAGCATCAATAACTGCTCTTAGGCACAATATCTCACTGCTTCCTTCAATTACAGACCATACTAAACCAACAGCAGGGTTGGGGGAAGCAGCCACAAGCCAAATAAAAAGAGTCAGATAAAGATCTTTGAATGGCAAATCAAATTCATGCAGAAAAATAAAAGGCTCTGCACAATAGAAGGAGAAATTCGATGTCAGACCTATAATACCGGTGGCATACATCTAGGTAAAAGCGAGGTAGAACTGCAGACACTGGAAATCTGAAATCAAGATAGAAAAGGCTGAAAATACTTAGCAGGCCAGGCAGCATCTGTGGAGAGAGTAAAAGTTAACACTACAGGGTGATGACCTTTCGTCAGACCCGGTAAGAGTTTATTTAACAGGGGTATTTAGCAAGAGAGGCAGGAAAAGGCTGGGGATGAGGAGAACAAAGGGAAGGTTTGCGACAGATTGATGGGAAGAAGTGACCAAATGAGAGTGCAAGGCAGAGGGATGGCAAATGTTCAAGTGGCTGGAGAAGGGTGGGAGAAGGTTGCTCCTTGACCTCAGTGTGAGGTGGTTGATTTTTTTTTTGGTTTTCTCTATCTCCCTTGCTCATTGTCCTGACATTTCACCAACTTGATTCCACTCCCTCATTACAAAGTTTCAGGATGATTGCAACAAGTGTTGAACTACGCACGAAGTGTTAGAGGTCAGGAAGAAAATGCACAGTCCCCTGTGATACTGAACTGTGAAAGTCAAGAAGAGCCCAAGTTCAATCTCTAGCAGTACCTAGGAACCCTGTGATTTGTGTGGATGCTCCAAAGGCAGTGTGAGACTTTGTTGTGAATCCCCTGTGGATAACTCATGTTCCTATGACCCTTTGGTCAACTTGATCATTATATTCTTCTCTGAGTCAATTTCAATTATTGACTATTCTTAGGGAAGCCATCATTATTTCACTGTAGGCTTCTGCACCGAGTTATGGCATACAAGATGAATTAGCATACACTGTCTCTGCTTACAAAAGAACATGATGTCCATGCAGAAAAAACACTAGAGGATTGCTAATGCTCAAGAGAGTAGTACATAAACACCCTCAGGAGACAAGGGGAGAAAACAGGAAGGGTTTGAACATTTGATTGCTTGGAAAACAGCATCTAAAACCACATTCCAGTCACAGATTAATTCATTCCAATCTACATTGGGACTTCAAAAAATGGGCAGAAACAGCCATTGCAACCTCAGGGCTCGTGACCCCCAAGCCTCATCTTGCAACCCCACTGGGGGTTGCAACCCACAGTTATAAAGCCCTGCTCTATGATCACCTTCGCCTAAAGTTGTTGCTGAATTTTTTACACTTTTGCTTTATTCAAAATCACGATATAAGACATTCGCCAGTGCAGCTTTTCATCATGTTATATAACAGATTTGTATGTTCATGCAGAGCCACTCTCACTTCAGAATTATTTCACAGTATATGCCAGCACCTTTAGCTTTCAACAAATATGAAAGTGAAAAACAGGAAGCATTCAGATACAGGACTCAGATGTATGCCAGATAATCACAGCATTAGAACAGTTTGTTGCACTGATTCCTTCCAACTGTGAGCATGACAGACAATAGGTCTCAACCAACATGTGAATAAAAACATGGCAGCTTTCTAAACTCGTGACTACCCCAATTTTATTTCCACAACTTAATTTTCAATTTCAAAACCACCTTATTAATTCATAAAATTGAAGCACTCCACAGTGTGCAATAAATAAAAAAGGCATGAAATATTGAAGAATTAATTTAGAAACTACAAACCACAATACAAGAAAACAATAGCCCTATAAATTTCCCAAATTGAGTTATGTTAAGTTTTGGATGTAATCAATGTGTGATTCATTGAATTTGAATGCTATAGCATGAGGTGACAAGTTACCGCCTCCAGAAACAATCAGACTACTGATGGGGTAAATCATACAAACTAACCCTACAATGCCCTTTCCTAGTTTGGCATGTCCGATAATGACTGGGTACATCTATGGGGTGACTAAGTCAGTGTCTGGAGGTCTAATACCCCCTTGTGGGAGATTCTAGAACAAGGGGATACAGTTTAAAAATAAGGGGTCTGCCATTTACGAACAAGATGAGGAGAATTTTTTTCTCTCAAAATCGTTAGTATGCGGAATTCTCTCCCCAAGAGAGCAGTGGAAGCAGGATTGTTGAATATTTTTAAGACTGAGTAAGATAGATTCTTGATTAACAAAGGAGTCAAAGGTCATAGGGAGTTGACAGGAAAAGAGAATTGAGGCAGAATCAGATCAGAATCTTATCAAAAGACAGAGCAGGCTCAAGAGGCCAAATGGCCTAGAACCATAGAACACTACAGCACAGAAAACAGGCCATCCAGCCCTTCTAGTCTGTGCCAATATATTATTCCGCTAGTCCCACTGACCTGCACTTAGTCCATAACCCTCCAGACCTCTCCCATCCATGTATCTAACCAATTTATTCTTAAAACTTAAGAGTGCATTTTAAGAGTGCATTTACCACGTCAGATGGTAGCTCGTTCTACACTCTCACCACTCTTTGAGTGACGAAGTTCCCCCTAATGTTCCTCCTAAACCTTTCCCCTTTCACCCTAAAGCCATGTCCTCTTGTGTTTACCTCTTCTAATCTAAGTGGAAAAAGCCTGCTCGCATTTACTCTGTCTATACCCCTCATAATTTTGTAAACAAACTGCCTATGCCTGCTACGAATTCATACATTCATATTTATGTTCATATATACATATGGCACTAATCTGATGGATGTCTAAATAATTAAGTATAGCATCTGACATGTCTTTAACTCTGAAAAGTGATATGGGCCTGAAATGTTAACTTTGTTTGTCTCTCCACAGATGCTGTGACCCGTTGAGTTTTACCAGCACTCTCTTTATTTCAGATTTCCAGCATCCGCAGTATTTTGCTTTTATCTTAAGTAGCTGTAGGTAAACAAGCTCAAAAAATGGCTGTTTCAATCCCGATCTATTTTCAGTTTGTTGATATTGGGTCATAACTTCTATGGAGTAGCAAACACAGTCAGATTGCCACTCCACTCCATCTTTCTTGCTCAACCTTCTAATTTGGGCCGGGTGAGGAATGTGCAGCACAGCGGCAAGGCCTTCTGTCAAGCGTAGGAGAGTCAGGGGAAAGGAAAACATGCCCCACACCTCCCCCCTCCCCCCGCTTTTTTTTAAAAGCACTAGCTGCTATAAAACAGGTTTAAAGATCCAGCCACTTTGAAACCCCAGCATGAAGGGTAAGTGTGTAAGACAAGTGGGGGAAGTTGGTGAGAGGTTGCAGTGAGGTTGTTTATTTTTGGTATAACAATCCTTTTTTTCAGCTTGCAGCACATTTTTTCAGTAATGCTTGGCTGTAATTAGGAAGTCTGATCCATTATGTTTGACACAATCACTGTAGAACTCTGCAATTGTTTATTTGAAATCTAGCCCACCTACCCACAGCAATTCTGTGTAAGTCTTATTAACCACACACTTTGATTAAAACTTAGCTTTTCACAGCCTCTTTTTGGTGCAGGAATCAGGCCTCACAGATCTGTCCTAAGGACAGGCCCACCAATAGACAAAAACGCAAGTATTTAAAGGGATCTTGCAGCTGTTAGTATTCAGTTCAAGCTCCAGGGCACCTACTGCTGCTTCGGGGCTCACAATCCCAAAATCGTAGTGGGGTCGCAACCCACAGTTTGGGAAGCCCCGTCTTCTTGCATACAAGGTGAATTAGCACATAGCGCCTTGGATCACAAAAGAACACAATGTCCACACATAAAAAAATACAAGGTTGCTGATCCTCAAGGAAGTAGTACAGAAAACACCTTCAGGTGACAAGGGGAGTAAACAGGAAAGAATTTGAACATTTGAGCTCCTGAAAAGCAGGATCTAAAGCCACTTTCCAATCTCAAATCAATTCATTCTAGGTCAGGGCTTCAAAAAAAAAAGGACAGAAGCAGCCATTGCGACCTCAAAGCTCGCGACTCCTAAATCTTTGAGAAAATTTTGCAGGGATAGAGGGAAAGAACAGGACAGAGAGAGTAAATGGATTCATCTTCGAAAAAGTGGGTGCAGGCTCCATAGGCCAAATAGACATCACCTTTGTTATTTTATAAAATCCAGTTGAAGATGTTTCTGCTGATTGTCACTCACGGAAACACAAGGCATAATATCTCTTTGGAACACACAGAAGCTGAAGAATTAGGAAATCATCAAGGACAGATGGGTTCACTAGGTATGTAATCTCCATATTTTGGAGTTAAAAAAAACTCATGTAGATTAAGGGACCAAACTAATTTCAAAAAAAGCAACTTCTGAAGCTGTCCAATCTTAATTTTTAGTTGTCTTGAGTAAAAGCAACAAAGCTTCATTTGTCACTGCACAGTGGAATACATCTGGCAGACCAGAGAAGTTGACCCATTTACATTTTAAAGCATTTTTATAATGTTAATGTAAGACAGTGATATGGAGCAGCCCTCTTAACTTCAATAACTGTTAGCTTTTTCTTCCAAAGGTACTTTTTGTTGCTGTATTGGTCTTTCATACAGGTCTTACCAATTGGTTTCTTACATCTAATGTTGGATACTATTTAGCCCTAACTTAGTATATATAGTGGGTAAAAAAAAATAATGAAAATTAAATAACTATTTTTGATCATCCCCATTCTTTTGGAGCTTGTCTTTAACTGATTTAGTTCTTATTTCATGACCTCTCTTGCTCTCTCTGATTAATATTGCTTATTTTGGAAAATTATTTCTTCATTGCATACCTCTGGCAGAACTAGCAGTTGGTCTGTCTCCACATACTTTAAGTGCCAATTTGGCTCTGTAGGTCAGACCTGAGTCATGTAGCCAAGTACAGAGATAAAAACAAAAAAACTGCGGATGCTGGAAATCCAGAACAAAAACAGAATTACCTGGAAAAACTCAGCAGGTCTGGCAGCATCGGCGGAGAAGAAAAGAGTTGAAGTTTCGAGTCCTCATGACCCTTCGACAGAACTTGAGTTCGAGTCCAAAAAAGAGTTGAAATATAAGCTGGTTTAAGGTGTGTGTGTGGGGGGTGGAGAGAGAGAGAGAGAGAGAGAAATGGAGGGGGGGTGTGGTTGTAGGGACAAACAAGCAGTGATAGAGGCAGATCATCAAAAGATGTCAACAACAATAGAACAAAAGAACACATAGGTGTTAAAGTTGGTGATATTATCTAAACGAATGTGCTAGTTAAGAATGGATGGTAGGGCACTCAAGGTATAGCTCTAGTGGGGGTGGGGAGAGCATAAAAGATTTTAAAATATTTAAAAATAATGGAAATAGGTGGGAAAAGAAAAATCTATATAATTTATTGGAAAAAAAAGGAAGGGGGACACAGAAAGGGGGTGGGGATGGGGGAGGGAGCTCACGACCTAAAGTTGTTGAATTCAATATTCAGTCCGGAAGGCTGTAAAGTGCCTAGTCGGAAGATGAGCTGTTGTTCCTCCAGTTTGCGTTGGGCTTCACTGCAACAATGCAGCAAGCCAAGGACAGACATGTGGGCAAAAGAGCAGGGTGGAGTGTTAAAATGGCAAGCGACAGGGAGGTTTGGGTCATTCTTGCGGACAGACCGCAGGTGTTCTACAAAGCGGTCGCTCAGTTTACGTTTGGTCTCTCCAATGTAGAGGAGACCACATTGGGAGCAACGAATGCAGTAGACTAAGTTGGGGGAAATGCAAGTGAAATGCTGCTTCACTTGAAAGGAGTGTTTGGGCCCTTGGACGGTGAGGAGAGAGGAAGTGAAGGGGCAGGTGTTGCATCTTTTGCTTGGGCATGGGGTGGTGCCATAGGAGGGGGTTGAGGAGTAGGGGGTGATGGAGGAGTGGACCAGGGTGTCCCGGAGGGAGCGATCTCTACGGAATGCCGACAGGGGGTGTGAAGGGAAGATGTGTTTGGTGGTGGCATCATGCTGGAGTTGGCGGAAATGGCGGAGGATGATCCTTTGAATGCGGAGGCTGGTGGGGTGATAAGTGAGGACAAGGGGGACCCTATCATGTTTCTGGGAGGGAGGAGAAGGCGTGAGGGCGGATGCGCGGGAGATGGGCCGGACAAGGTTGAGGGGCCTGTCAACGACCGTGGGTGGAAAACCTCGGTTAAGGAAGAAGGAGGACATGTCAGAGGAACTGTTTTTGAAGGTAGCATCATCGGAACAGATGCGACGGAGGCGAAGGAACTGAGAGAATGAGATGAAGTCCTTACAGGAAGCGGGGTGTGAGGAGCTGTAGTCGAGGTAGCTGTGGGAGTCGGTGGGATTGTAATGGATATTGGTGGACAGTCTATCACCAGAGATTGAGACAGAGAGGTCAAGAAAGGGAAGGGAAGTGTCAGAGATGGACCATGTGAAAATGATGGAGGGGTGGAGATTGGAAGCAAAATTAATACATTTTTCCAAGTCCTGACGAGAGCATGAAGCGGCACCGAAGTAATCATCGATGTACCAGAGCAAGAGTTGTGGAAGGGGGCCGGAGTAGGACTGGAACAAGTAATGTTCCACATACCCCATAAAGAGACAGGCATAGCTGGGGCCCATGCGGGTACCCATAGCCACACCTTTTATTTGGAGGAAGTGAGAGGAGTTGAAGGAGAAATTGTTCAGCATGAGAACAAGTTCAACCAGACGGAGGAGAGTAGTGGTGGATGGGCATTGTTCGGGCCTCTGTTCGAGGAAGAATCTAAAGGCCCTCAGACCATCCTGGTGGGGGATGGAGGTGTAGAGGGATTGGACGTCCATGGTGAAGAGGCGGTGGTTGGGGTCGGGGAGCCGGAAATTGTTGATATGTTGTAGGGCGCAAGAGGAATCGCAGATGTAGGTGGGAAGAGACACCTCCATCCCCCACCAGGATGGTCTGAGGGCCCTTAGCTTTTTCCTCGAACAGAGGCCCGAACAATCCCCATCCACCACTACTCTCCTCCGTCTGGCTGAACTTGTTCTCACGCTGAACAATTTCTCCTTCAACTCCTCTCACTTCCTCCAAATAAAAGGTGTGGCTATGGGTACCCGCATGGGCCCCAGCTATGCCTGTCTCTTTATGGGGTATGTGGAACATTCCTTGTTCCAGTCCTACTCCGGCCCCCTTCCACAACTTTTTCTCCGGTACATCGATGATTACTTCAGTGCCGCTTCATGCTCTCGTCGGGACTTGGAAAAATTTATTAATTTTGCTTCCAATCTCCACCCCTCCATCATTTTCACATGGTCCATCTCTGACACTTCCCTTCCCTTCCTTGACCTCTCTGTCTCAATCTCTGGTGATAGACTGTCCACCAATATCCATTACAAACCCACCGACTCCCACAGCTACCTCGACTACAGCTCCTCACACCCCGCTTCCTGTAAGGACTCCATCCCATTCTCTCAGTTCCTTCGCCTCCGTTGCATCTGTTCCGATGATGCTACCTTCAAAAACAGTTCCTCTGACATGTCCTCCTTCTTCCTTAACCGAGGTTTTCCACCCACGGTCGTTGACAGGGCCCTCAACCTTGTCCGGCCCATCTCCCGCGCATCCGCCCTCACGCCTTCTCCTCCCTCCCAGAAACATAATAGGGTCCCCCTTGTCCTCACTTATCACCCCACCAGCCTCCGCATTCAAAGGATCATCCTCCGCCATTTCCGCCAACTCTAGCATGATGCCACCACCAAACACATCTTCCCTTCACCCCCCCCAATCGGCATTCCGTAGGGATCGCTCCCTCCGGGACACCCTGGTCCACTCCTCAACCCCCTCCTATGGCACCACCCCATGCCCAAGCAAAAGATGCAACACCTGCCCCTTCACTTCCTCTCTCCTCACCGTCCAAGGGCCCAAACACTCCTTTCAAGTGAAGCAGCATTTCACTTGCATTTCCCCCAACTTAGTCTACTGCATTCATTGCTCCCAATGTGGTCTCCTCTACATTGGAGAGACCAAACGTAAACTGAGCGACCGCTTTGTAGAACACCTGCGGTCTGTCCGCAAGAATGACCCAAACCTCCCTGTCGCTTGCCATTTTAACACTCCACCCTGCTCTCTTGCCCACGTCTGTCCTTGGCTTGCTGCATTGTTGCAGTGAAGCCCAACGCAAACTGGAGGAACAACAGCTCATCTTCCGACTAGGCACTTTACAGCCTTCCGGACTGAATATTGAATTCAACAACTTTAGGTCGTGAGCTCCCTCCCCCATCCCCACCCCCTTTCTGTTTCCCCCTTCCTTTTTTTTTCCAATAAATTATATAGATTTTTCTTTTCCCACCTATTTCCATTATTTTTAAATATTTTAAAATCTTTTATGCTCTCCCCACCCCCACTAGAGCTATACCTTGAGTGCCCTACCATCCATTCTTAATTAGCACATTCGTTTAGATAATATCACCAACTTTAACACCTATGTGTTCTTTTGTTCTATTGTTGTTGACATCTTTTGATGATCTGCTCCTATCACTGCTTGTTTGTCCCTACAACCACACCCCCCCTCCATTTCTCTTTCTCTCTCTCTCTCCGCCCCCACACACACACCTTAAACCAGCTTATATTTCAACTCTTTCTTGGACTCGAACTCAAGTTCTGTCGAAGGGTCATGAGGACTCGAAACTTCAACTCTTTTCTTCTCCGCCGATGCTGCCAGACCTGCTGAGTTTTTCTAGGTAATTCTGTTTTTCTTTTAGCCAAGTACAGACTTGAGTACATTATCACTGAAGTGCTGAATTCAGTTTTTTTTGGAGGGATGAGATGCTTAACCTAGACCACAACCTATGACACACAAATCAACAAAATTCAATGAGCAGGAATTCTTCCCTTTGATTTGCATTCTCCTCCCAATTAAGCTCAACAAAAACAGATGTTTTTTTGTTTGCTACATATGTAACCTTGCGTGCAAATTGATTGGCACATTAGCTTACATAATACGTCAAAGCAATCCAATGTGTAGGTTCTGAAAACTTGATCAAGCAGGTTATAAATTTACATTTTTTAATATAATGTTGGACCTTTGGAAAAGAAACAAAATGGCACTTTTGAAGTTACACAAAGCTAAGATTTTAAAGGGGTGTATGGAGGCCAGGTCATTGAGTGTATTTAAGACCGAGATAGATAGGTTCTTGATTGGTAAGGGGGTCAAAGGCTACAGGGAGAAGGTGGGAGAATGAGGTTGAGAAAGTTATCAGCCTTGATTGAATGGCGGAGCAGACTCGATGGGCCGAATGGCCTAATTTCTGCTCCTATGTCTTATGGGTGCTGCCCCTATAATGCTAAACCAGTTAATGCAGGGCTTCCCAAATTGTGGATTGTGACCCCTTGCGGGGTCAAGAGATGGGATTTTGAGGATTGCGAGCTCTGAGGTCGCAATGGTTGCTTCAATCTTTTTTTTTAAAGTCCCTACATAGATTGGAGTGAATTAATCTGAGGTTGGAAAATGGGCAGAGACACTGTACACTAATTCATCTTGTATGCCATAAGATGGGGTTTTCAAAACTTGATCATGACCCCATTGACGACTTTGGGGTCATGAGCTCTGAAGCAGTAATGGCTGCCACGGAGCTCAGGCTGAATGTTAACAACTGAAAGGTCCCTTCAAATCCTCGGTTTTTGCCTATTGGTGGGCATGGCCTAACGGACAGATCTATAGGCCTGATATCTGCTGCAAAACAGGTTGTGAATAGGTAAATGTTTTAATCAAACTAGGTTTACAAAGTGTGCAGTTTATCAGACTTACTCAGAACTGCTGTAAGTAGGCTAGATTTCAAAAATTGCTGAGTTCTACAATGATTACATCAAGCACACTGGAACAGACTTCCTAATTACAGCCAAGCATTACAAAAGCATACTACAAGCTGCAAAAGGATAGCTGTCCCCTTTAATTCTAAAAGTATTGTTATTGTGGCATTAAAAGCATGTAAATAAGGCATATTCTTATACTGCAGGAAGAAAAATAAAACACCGATGTGGTGAAGAAACCCTACCCCTGCAACACCACCACCCCCATACCCGCTTAGCAGCTGAAAACCACCCCCACCCTGTTCAACAGCTGAAAGCTGCTCAACAACTCTCATAACCCCTACATTTTCACTCTGGGATTGCACGAAGTCTGCGTGCGGAATTAAAATGGGGTCACACCAAGATAAGGTTTTGGAAGCACTGATCTAAAATCTGTGTCCTCTGGTTATCGATCCATCAGCCAATTTTAAGCACCTCTATCAAGTCCCCTCTTAACCTTTTTGCTCTAACAAGAACAACTTCAGCTACTCCAGCCTAGCCACCTAACTGCAACGCCTCATCCCTGGAGCCATGCTGGTAAATCTAGTAAATGTTTTGTACTCTCTTAAGCCTTCATGGCCTGCCTAAAGTGTGAATCCCAGAATTGAACACAATATTCCAGCTGAAGTTGAACTAGTGCTTTATAAAACTTTAACATCACTTCCTGGCTTTTGTGCTGTGTATGTCAATACATAAAGCCCAGGATTCCATAAGCTTTATTAACCACATTGTAGCCTGTCCTGCCATCTTCAAAGATTTGTGTGCAAGCATTTCCAGGTCGCTAGATTCCTGCAAACCCTTTAAAACTGTACCATTTAACTCATAATATCTCTCGTTCTTCCTACTAAAATGTTTCACCTCTCACATTTCCGCACTGATTTTTTATTCCATTCCACCAACTCATGTCCTCTTGGAAATGTAGTAAACAACGAGGAAGTTAGTAAGTAGTTAGTACATTCTAAAGTTTCCTGTCATCAGCAATTTTTAAAACTACACCCCATACCTCCAAGTCATTAACGTATATGACAAACAGCAGTGTTCTTAGCACTGAACCCTGGAAAACACTGTTGTGAACCTCCGTCCGGTCTAAAAAACTGCCGTTCACCACAACTCTTTCGTCTATCTCTTAGCCAATTGTTTTCATGCTGCTACTGCCCCACTTAATCAATCCCCGGGCTTCAATTTTGCTAAAGCCTAATATGAGGTACTTTATCAAATGTCTTTTGAGAAGTCCACATACACAACATCAAATGCACTTCCCTCATCCACCCTGTTACCTCACCAAAAAACTCAATCAAGTTAGTCAACCACAATTTGACTTTAAATCCATGTTGGCTCTCCTTTGTTAGTTCATGCTTGTCCACGCGGCTGTTAATTTTCTCCCAGATTTACATAATAGATGCACAGAATACAGGCTTACATGAAACATACAGCACTGAATCGGGTCACTTGCCCAGCCAGCTGTGGCAGGGTTTGAGCCGATGTCCCCAGAGAATTAGCCTAGGCCTCTAAATTACTAGTGCAGTGACATTACCACTGAGCCATCTCCCCATAATTATTGAAGACAGCAGTTATGAACCAGAGTTACGTTTCAATGGCATTTCTGTCTCATTTTCTTAAAAAACTGAATCACGGTTTTGTTTGTTACAAGACCCCAACCAGAATCCTCTATTCCACTCTAATTTTACTGTGCAATGCACAATGGTAAGACCAGTCCCCATTTAAAAATCTAATTCACTTTCATTTGCACACTGGGTTCTAACAATGGGAGTTTTCAGCCAGCAGCTTGATTTTAAACCAGCAAAAGGTATCTCAAGTGAGGGAGATTTTGTTTGCACCCAAAGCCGCAAGCAGGAGAGCACACCATCTCTCAATGAGGAGTTTGGTTGAATGTGCCACAGCTCAACCAAACTTGCCTGCCACCTTCCTCAGCGCTGTTTGGTGGTTTGCCGATGGATGCCTTCTGACCATCTCTTAAAATGCGGCACACAGTTGGTGCACACTGCTGTCAATCTTCTCATCATCCAGGGGCTGATTCCCTCCTGGCTTCCAAGTGGTCATGGGGCTAATTTATAAGAGGTAATGGGGGTAATTTGTCCCCATAGCTTCCTATAAATTACCTCCAGTAACTCTTATCAATCAGTGCCTCCCCTGCTGGCCTTCTCCATGGAATCCCTTACCTGATTGGTCAATCAGAGCCTTCTGGCAGAATGGTCAATCAGGACATTGAAAGGTAACCAGGTGCAAGTAAATGGGACATGAGTGGTGGGGTAAAGGGGAGGGGCCTCAGTGGAGCTGAAAACCTGGACATTTGAGCAATTTGGAGAAAACTGTCAGGGCACCAGAACACTTAGCGAAAAACTAGGACTGTCCTGGCGAAACTATCCCATCATCACAAAACTGACTGGAATGTAGTTACCAGGTTTTCAGAAGGTCTTGAGCCACAGCACATTTAACCAAAACAAGCTTTAATAGAACCAAAGTGCTAACCCAAAGTGAAAATAACAGATGAGATGAAGCTAAAATGAATGCTGGCAACTTATGGTTGCAAAGAGCTGTATCTGTGTTTTAGTTGCAAAGAATACGTATATAGAAATTGGAAAGCATGAACAAACTTCAGAATGGTGAAAATGTGAAACCTCCATACCACAAGAAGTGGTTGAGGCAAACAGCATAGATGCATAATACAAAGGGAGAATCAAATATTTGGGTATTTCAATAGATTGAGCTCATATGGAGTATATATAAACGCTGGCCCATCTCTGATGTAATATCTATGTAATTCTGTGCAGCTTTTCCTGTTGAAACAGCAAGTGTTTTGGTGGTAACAGAAGAAAAAGAACAGAATGTTACAGCTGGATCATTGGTCTTTCCCACTGCAGGAACAGGGAGAGATTGTGACTGTTAAAAGGTTACACCAGGCAAACCCTAGTCAGCCCTTTTGATTGGTTAGAGGAAACACAACACTATGGTAATATGGTCCAATGAACAGGAAACCCCAACCCTCCCAAAAATAATCACTGGTAGCAGTGAAATTCCTTTAAGGGGTTGAATGAACCAATAGTATATAGCTGTTAAAGTGTGCACTATAAATTTTTGCAAAATGTTCTTGCACAAATTGATATTCAATCTATTTTTATTGCAGGTTTCCAGAATTTACATTCCCTCCTTCTCTTCCCATGACACCCTGCCCAATCCATTCAATCTCACTTCTTGGATTCATAATGATGCAACTTTTTTGTGCATTCTAGTTAATCCAATGAACCATTGCCACTAGTTACCACTAGTTTATTCAAACCTTTAAAGGAGTTTTCGGAACTAACAAAGTTTTTTTGTGGGCAGGAACAGGGAAATATTTGGTAGGGGATGGTGGGGTAGCTGTCTATTGAACCATATTACGATAGTTCTGTGGTACATCTTGACAGTCACAGGGCCCGACCGGAGTTTGCCTGATGTAGCCCTTTCAACAAACATGTAATTCCCTTTAAAGGAGGTAAAAATTAAATATCTTCCTCAGGAAATATGGGGTAAAGGTGGAAAGAAAGTCTGCTGGAACAAATTTAGTGGCGAGACCCTTTCAGCAAAAATGGTTAGAGGACTAACATGGCAAGGGAATACACAATGAATGGTAGGACCCCAGGATCAGAGGGGCCTTGGTGTATATGTTCATAGATCGCCAAAGGCAGCAGCACAGGTAGATAAGGTGGTTAAGAAGGCACGTGGGATACTTGCCCTTATTAGCAGAGGCATAGAATATAAGAGCAGGGAGGTTATGTTGGAGCTGTTTAAACCGCTAGTTAGGCTACAGCAGGAGTAGTGTGCGCAGTTCTGGTTACTACACTATAGGAGGGGTGTGATTGCACTGGAGGATGCAGAGGAGATTCAACAGGATGTTGCCTGGGCTGGAGTGTTTCAGCTATGAAGAGAGACTGGATAGGCTTAGTGTTTTCCCTAGAGCAGAGAAAGCTGAAGGGGAACTTAATAGAGGTATATACAATCATGAGGGGCATAGATAGGGTACATAGGAAGAAACTTTTCCCATTAGCAGAGGTGTCAATAACTTGGGGGGGGGGACACAGATTTAAGGTAAGGGGTAGGAGGTTTAGAGGGGATTTGAAGAAAAAAAAGTTTCACCCAGAGGGTGGTTGGAATCTGGAACACTGCCCATGTGGTAGAGGCAGGAATCCTCACAACATTTAAGTAGTATTTAGATGAGCACTTGAAACGCCATAGCATACAGGGCTACGGGCCAAGCGCTGGAAAATGGGATTAGAATAGATGAGTGCTTGATGGCTGGCATGAACACGATGGGCTGAAGGGTCTGTTTCTGTGCTGTATAATTCCATGACTCTATTATAAAACCAGACACTCAAGAACACCAAATTTATTTTAATTCTGAAGAACCACTTACAAGTTCTCTTTACTGTTTATGATTTTAAATGAAATTGTGGGGTCTTATATTCTAAAATCATGATAATGTTATTCCTAGAAAACAGACAGCAAAATAAGGAAATCAGCAAGTTTTTTTAAAAAAGAGTAAATTCACCCCTGTCGAAAAATATTCTTCATAAACAAAAAGATACTGTATTTGAAATATAATTGTCCGCTAGATTTACTGAAAAATTATATACGCCATTGCTAAATATTCAAATTCAGGCAAAAATAGAGTTCGTTAGATTATTAAATTAAATGCATAGATCCCTGTATTAAAATTCTCATTCCACACTCATCTCCCAAAGCCAACTGGACTTTAAAATCAAGTCTTTGGCAATATTATTCCAAAGTGATCGAACTGAGAATTTTAAAAATATAACTGCATTTTGTTCATGAGCAAATTTATAATTCATTTAAAAATAGAATATCAAAAGTGCTACACAGATTAGACAATCTACCTGTTCAACTGACAATTTATCTCACTTCAGGTTTTAGCTTTCATACAATATTCCATCAACTATTACAAAACACACTTGTCAAAATTTGACCAAAAAGAACGATACAGCATAAATCTTTAGCCAGAACCTCCACAGTCAAGATACAAGTTTAATAGAGAATAGATGTTTTGGTTCTTTAATACCAAATACAAAACATATAGGAAGCTGAGACAAAGAATCTGCTTACCTAATAGTATACACAGATCAGTCTGCTATACACATTTTGCAAAAGACAAAGCACTGCAGTGACCTACAAAAATTTCTGCAATTTTCCATGTGGATAATTATACTACAGCTGAACACAGGCTCTAATATTAACTAGAATGATAAAGACAATCTGCTCTAGTGCCTGTGAGGAAAGCCTAATCTCTGATATTAGTATGGAACAAAAGTCAGCAAATTTATCAATCTGACAAGCATGAGATAAACCTCCATAAATACAGATTAACAGTAGCCACAATATACCCCTGACTGTGTTTAGATATCTGTTCATCTCTAAACTCTTTGTTGACCAAGACAACAACAATTCTCAGTCAGGTACATAACAACTATTGTCACATATAATTCACACTACATAATGGAAGCTCTGAAACTTTTATAGATTTGCTCTGGCAGTGCAAATTTAATTGTTCTAGTACTGTTCTCGATTACTTCTCCCTCCCCCATCAGAAAACCCAGCAAAGTTCTAATCCAGGCACAGGTTCTGTGTTTCTTAGTTAATTGTCTACAGATAAGAGCCACCATAAAGATAAGAGCCTACCAATTAAAAGATTCCTCTCAACTGCATACTGTGAGAATTTGCACTTATTTAGAACCACTGAAGTAGAAAACACATTCCAAGGTGCTAGAGGCATAATCAGAAAAAAGTGCATACAATTCCTGGAAAAATTAACTCTTCTAAACAAATTTCTTCCATGCTGACTGACAAATTAACTCTGAACAGTTTCAAGCAATAACATTGGAAAACAAGAGATTTTGAAGGCTCTTGAGCAAAGCTTAAGTGATTTACAGATTTCATTTGAGCATCTCAACTACAATCTTACTCCAAAACTTTAATTCAGATAAAAATATAAAAATACAAATGCCACTGTTAGGGGTAAGAAAGTAAATGAGAATTTATGGTAAGGGAGAATTCGTTATAAGGGAAAGAATTACTTAAAATAGAATCTATAGGCAGGCCAGCACAAACCAGTAAATCAACAATTAAACCAGATGAACCTTATACACTCTTAAACTTTGTACAACCTCTGGGTTTGCAATCACCAGCAAGCTCCTGGGAGTTAGACTAGAGACTTAGGTTGGAAAACAATTAAGATTAAGTGTGCTCTTCAACAGATAGGGGAAGAACAGATTGTCCTAGTTTAGGTAGGAGGCAAGGTCTCTGCCTGAGTGAAAAATAGGGACATATGATGCATGTACCTGTTACCAAAGATATCTGTTTAATGTAAACTATACGTTGATGAGATCGGAATCTGCAAACTGTTCTTGTACGTGACCAATAATGTATAAATATGTTGAACACTTGTAATTTAGCAGAGTGCTATCTCAAGCTGCATTGAGATGGTTCTCCCCTTGCAATTGCTTGAATAAACGATTATGACCCATACCTGAAATTCCTGTGGTCCGTTTGTCAAAATGACCGACAACACTACAAGACTAAAATCATGTTGATTTAACATGGTTCTTAAAATTATATTGCATTTAGAAAAAAATATTAGCATTACAATCAGTTGGTCACACGATTTCTAAGTAGTTCAAACAGCAAGCCTAGAATATGACACTGAATGCTAAATAATAATTGTTACACTGAAGAACTTCACCACAAACTTTTTATAAACCCTTATACACCAAAATACCACAAAACCCCAAAAAAAAAATCACGTTTTATTCCCCTCCAGTGTTACATTCTGTCTTCTCGCATGTCGGCAGTGACAGATTTTTAAAAATTCATTCATGGGATGTGGGCTTCGTGGGCTGGGCCAGCATTTATTACCCATCCCTAGTTGCCCTTGAGAAGGTGGTGGTGAGCTGCCTTCTTGAACCGCTGCAGTCCATGTAGTGTAGATACACCCACGGTGCTGTTAGGAAGGGAGTTCCAGGATTTTGACTCAGTGACGGTGAAGGAATGGCGATATATTTCCAAATCAGGGTGGTGAGTAACTTGGAGGGGAACTTCCAGATGGTCGTGTTCCCATGTGTCTGCTGCCTCTTGTCCTTCTAGATGGTAGTGGTTGTGGGTTTGGAAGATGCTCTCTAAGGAGCCTTGGTGAATTTCTGCAGTGCATCTTGTAGATGGTACACACAGCTGCTGCGTGTCGGTGGTGGAGGGAGGGGATGTTTGTGGATGAGGTGCCAATCAAGCGGGCTGCTTTGTCCTGGACAGTGTCAAACTTCTTGAGTGTTGTGGGAGCTGCACTCATCCAAGGGAGTGGGAAGTATTCCATCA
Source organism: Carcharodon carcharias (assembly GCF_017639515.1). Classification (NCBI taxonomy): domain Eukaryota; kingdom Metazoa; phylum Chordata; class Chondrichthyes; order Lamniformes; family Lamnidae; genus Carcharodon; species Carcharodon carcharias. The sequence goes on from NC_054489.1 coordinate 17,050,353, forward strand.
CATTCCTGACTTGTGCCTTGTAGATATTGGACGTGCTTTGAGGAGTCAGCAGTGAGTTACTCATCACAGGATTCCTAGCCTCTGACCTGCTTTTGTAGCCACAGTATTTATATGGCTAGTCCAGTTCAGTTTCTGGTCAATGCTAACTCCCCAAGATGTTGATAGTGGGGGATTCAGTGGTGGTAATGCTATTGAATGTCAAGGGGCAATGGTTAGATTCTCTCTTTTTGGAGATGGTCATTGCCTGGCACTTGTGTGGCACAAATCTTACTTGCCACTTGTCAGCCCAAGCCTGGGTATTGTCCAGGTCTTTCTGCATTTGGACATGGACTGCTTCAGTCATGAATGATGAACATTGTGCAATTATCAGTGTACATCCCAACTTCTGACCTTATCATGGAAGGAAGGTCATTGATGAAGCAGCTGAAGATGGTTGGGCCGAGGACACTCACCTGAGGAACATCTGCAATGATGTCCTGGAGCTGAGGTGATGGATCTCCAACAACCACAACCATCTTCCTTTCTGTTAGGTGTGACTCCAACCAGTGGAGAGTTTTCCCCCAATTCCCATTGGCTCCAGTTTTGCTAGGGCTCCTTGATGGCACACTTGGTCTAATGAGGCCTTGATAGCAAGAGCAGTCACTCTCACCTCACCTTAGGAGCTCTTTTGACCATGTTTGAACCAAGGCTGTATTGAGGTTTAACTTGGGACTCGTGCACATCAGGTCTACAAATGCACGAGTCCATCTGTTAAGCATAGCACAAGATGCTATACCCCAGACAGCAAGTTGCAACCGTCCCCAAAATAAATGTAGCAATACACCTGTGATACATACACCAAGTTTAAATACTAATCAGAAACTCCACTCAGAGCTGGAAGGTAGCTAGCAGGCAAGAGGCAATTTCTTCAATTTCACACGACCTTAACATCCCCAACAGGCCAATCCCAAGAAATTGAGAGTAAGCCAGCTCCGAACACAGCTACAAACGATGTGTTTTCTTCCATTTGATTGAACACAACTGGTGGGATTTTCCGCACCCGCCCGCCACTGTGATCATCCGGTCCCGCCATAAGTCAACGGACTTCTGGCTGGGGCGCCTGCCTTGCCAGTGGCAGGACCTGCCCGTGACAGGGCTGAAAAATCCAGGTCAACATCTTGCAGAAGGTAGTGAACCAATTGCAAGATCCTGTTCAATGGAGTCAAAGCCCTCAATGTTCCCAAGCAGCCAAATTGCAGGGATGCCTCAAAACTATCCTAAACTTCAAAAATGCACAGCTTCTAGAGTATACTCAACCACCCCAATCTTATTTTCCTATAAATACTGAACTGAAAAAAAAAGCCACAATCTATTAAGGTAACAGTGAAATTTAGAATAAATCAAAAGAAAAATACTAACTTCTATCCTTTCTAGTTTGTACTACAAGCAGAAACTTTGCAGTCCTTCACTTTTTAAATTTCAAGTACAACTCAAAAAAAATCTAAAAACACACACATGACAGTAGTTAATGTTATTTGCTCATGCAAGTTTAAAAAAATGTTGCATACATCACTTTCAAAGACAAAACAATGATTATTTTACATTTCACCCTCCAAAGCAAAAATCTCCTGAAAACATAGGATTTGTTAATCTGAATTATAAGCTTCCTCGATACAATGCATGCTGAAGAACTAAAATGAATTTTCTCTACCCCCACAGATCCCTACCATCAGTTTACTGACCTCATTGAGCTGTTTCACGCCAATCCAATATTTAAGTCTCTGTAATGCTTCAATAGTCTGCCAGGCTATCCATCTGTGCCAGTAAACAATGATAGCAATATGCTAGGTACGAAATATTCCCTGTTCAATAGACAAAATGATTGAATTTGAAAATTTAACAAAATGTATGAAAGCACCATCACACAAAGACAAAAATTATTTTTGAAAATCTGTTTTTAGAAAGGTACATCGAGTACCAATGAATTTTCAAATTGCAGCACTTAAAGATAACCTTTTTCACATGTGAAGCTGAAACCAAAGCAAAATTATTATACACACTATAATAGCATTGCAACTGAGCTCGATTCATAGTGTATAACACTAAATTATATGGTTGGCAATTTACTTTCACATGCATAAGGATCAAAAGATGCATAAAATTATACAATCGAAATTAAGCAATTTTACCATGAAATGTTTTGCTTCATAGGAATCTTTAAGGTCTGATAACTAAAACTGGTTCTATTTCAACTGAAGCAGCAAGGAAAATTATCAATTTAATTTGCTTATTTATTGGCAAAGAATTACCTATATGACATTCGATAATGGTATCTGAAAATGACTGGAAAAAAAAGCAATTAGCCCCAGTAGACGCTGCCTCATCACCTAGGTAATGTAGCTTCTTGAGCTTCCCAACCTTTGGCAATGTTAACTATCGAAAATTGTAGAACAATCGTCAATTTCAGGGAAAAAAACTCAACTCCAATTCTGAAAGCTATCAGGTAAACCTCAAGAAGTCACACTTGACCATGTGACATCACTAATTGAGCTTGTCTAACTTCACAGAATCACAGAGTTGTTACGTTGCAAGAGGCGGCCATTTGGTCCATCGTGTCTGCACCAGGTCTCCGAACGAGCATTATGACTCAGTACCATTCTTGTGCCTTTTCCCCTTAACTTTGCACATTGTTTCAACTTAAATAATCATCTAATGCCCTCTTGAATGCCTCGATTGAACCTGCCTCCACCACACTTCCAGGCAATGCATCCCAGGCCTAAACCACTTGCTGTGTGAAAAAGTTTTTTCTCACATCGCACTTGCTTCTTTTGCAAATTACTTTAAATCTGTGCCCTCTGGTTCTTATTCCTTTTACGAGTGAAAACAGTTTCTCCCTATCTATTCTGTCCACACCCCTCATGATTTTGAACACCAGTATCAAATCTCCTATTAGCCTTCTCCTCTCCAAGGAGAACAGTTCCAACTTCTCCAATCTACCTTCATAACTGAAGGCTCTCAACCCTGGAACCATTCTCTCCAATGCATTCACATCCTTCTTAAAGTGTGGCGCCCAGAACTGTACACAATACTCCAGCTGAGGTCTAACTAGTGCCCTATACAAGTTCTGCATAACCTCCTTGCTCTTGTATTCTCTGCCCCTATTAATAAAGCCTAGGATGCTGTATGCTTTATTAAGTGCTCTCTTCACTTGTCCTGTCACCTTTAATGAATTATGCACATATAGACTCAGGTCCTTAAGCTCCTGCACACCCTTTAGAGTCATACCCCTTATTTTATATTGTTTCTTCATGTTCTTCCTACCAAAATGAATCACCTCACACTTCTCTGCATTGTACTTCATCTGCCACCTATCCGCCCACTCCACCAACTTGTCTAAGTCCTTTTGAAATTCTACACTATCCTCCTCACAGTTTACAATGTTTCCACGTTTTGTAGCATCCGCAAACTTTGAAATTGTCCCCTGTACACCAAAACTTAGATCACTAATATATATGTATCAGGAAAAGCAAGGGTCCAAATACCGACTCCTGGGGAACTCCACTACAAACTTTTCTCCAGCCCAAAAAATATCCATTAGCCATTACTTGCTGTTTCCTATTACTCAGCCAGTTTTGTATCCACATTGTTACTGTCCCTTTTATTCCATGAGCTATAACTTCTCACAAGGCTGTTGTGCAGCACTGTATCAAATGCATTCCCCATATATGGTCATGTTATCCTCACCGATGCATTGTCAAGTCGCTTGTTATAAGAATATAAGCCATAAGAATAATCCATATCCACTGAAACTTCTGATGACATGGTTTAAAGAAAAAAACTGAAAAAATACTTCGAACATCCGATTTGGATTTTTGCCCAAGTACTTCATTGGATGCCTTCTAGTTCCATCTTAGTCCATTTCAATTTTTTTTTAATCAGAATCCACTATATTTAATCATTTTATAATCCAGAACAGATGTCCAATTGCATCGTCATGTTAAGTTGTAAGAGACCCACACTAGTGTTCAATCAATAGTACATACATCCCATAATACAAAGATCCGAGAATCAAAAATATGAATATAGTTAACCCTCCACTTTTCCCCTTGCTCAGCATCCAGTGTTTCTTTTCAACCTAAGAGCCTTTGAGATATTTTCCTTCAATCAGTATCTTAGTGAATTACTGAGGAATGTCTGCTTCAGGCAGCAACAAAGGCTGCTTTGTTCTCCGTGTTGAAGCGGTCTTCAAGCACTCAGTCCAATGCAGCCATGTTTTCCAGTCACCTCTGCAAAAATGTTTCTATTGCCAGGTAAAGCAGGAGTCAAAGGAGTAACTGAACAATCAGCAATTTTTGTGGTGTGGATCGTCATGGCAGCAAAACTGTATTTTCATCAGGAATTTGGAAGGGCAGGTGTGTCATCAACAGCAATCTGGGATTAATGGGATATTGTACACAACTAAGATGCAGGGAAAAAACGTTTTTTTTAAATACACAGGGCAAATTGCCACAATTTCAATGTTTCTTGTAACAACCCAGAAAGCATAAAAAAATCAGAATATAGCCAAATTAAATCTTACAGCTACAAAACGCATATGCAATCATAAGTCTTCCATTTACAGTGTGACATTTTCTTTGCATCTATGATTATTACTGGCAGAAATTGGCTTTGCCTTTATGGAACAGTAGGTTACCACATTCCACCACCGGTAAGTACAACAACAAAATATTTAGTTTCCCGTTTATTCCTTTGCTCTGATTTTAAAATTTGGCAACAGCTCATCTAAAATGGATCTCTGATGGTTCAATCCAAGTTTCAGCCTAGATTACATGCTCACGTTATAGGAGTTTCAACACTTGGAAATCTTACAACTGAGCCAAGCAGACAGTGTAATATAATAAAAGCAATTGACTGAAACAGAAGTGATTTTTATTTTAAGTTTGGATAACATTGTTATACTCTTTCTCCCACATTAACATTACCTCATGATACGTCAAATCATTTGGAACATAAGAACCTTTGTCAAGTTATAGTTCTTCCAGTGCACCAATTCCTCTCCCAAAATTCACGATATTTTTAAGCAAGGTTTTGCTGAAATATTGCACCAAGAAAAAAATCTGGTGTTACCATTTAAAATATTTAAGAGCTGCATCTTAAATTAGCATCCCAATAAATGTTACTTTCTGTGGATATTCATTTGGTACCACGACTACATGGCAGTAATGCTGAAGTACATCAGTAAATGATTTTCTCCAAGATGACAAGTGTTTAGATGAACACTTGAAATGCCATTGCATACAGGGCTCCAGATGGAGTGCTCAAAAATGGGATTACAATAGATAAGTGCTTGATGGCCAGCACGGACACGATGGGCCAAATGGCCTGTTCCTGTGCTATATAACTCTATGACAATGTTATCAGAAAAAGATACAGATAGAGATAAGTGTATGGGGAACAAAGAATGATCAATAAAGATCTAAGTGCATCTACAGGACATTTCGCTTCAATTGAATTATACTTTGAAGATATATTTCCTTTCCTATTCTTGCTCTTAAAATATATTAAATCAGATTTTTCTGCATTAAACTTTCTCAGCCACTGAGCTACCCATTCTAGCCACAATTCCTACTGTAGTCTCCTACATTTTCCTGGTAATCTTCTATTCTCCCAGTTTACATCAGCAAACACTGGTTTCACATATTACTATTTTATTTACTACACTAATAAGATCTTGTCTCTTATGTGTATATGGCATCTTTATAGCATATAAACCCCAGGTTGACAGCATTTTAATATTTATTGCTGACTTGAAATATAAAACATTCATCTTTTATTAAAACATGCATATATTAATGTTCTATTAGCTCTAACCCTACAGATATTCAAGCCCAATAAAACTAAGAGTCATGTAGACAATTGAGTAGATCAGTTTTATTGAGTTTCATTTTTGAATGCATTTTAGTTGATCATGCAAGATTCATCTATTTTCTCACATACAAAGCAGATGTGTGAAAGACAAACAGCCCTATAATCCTTGGTAATTGAGCACATTTAACAGAAAAACAAATTTAAAATGCAGAAGGCTTCAACAATTAAAATTTTACTTTGGGAAAAATGAAGTCAAATAAAATAACAAGCCAATGAACTGATTTAAATGAGTGCAGAAAGTGATTCCAATTTAATCAAAAAGTGCTAACTTTAGCCAGTAACATGCTTCAAAAAGACAATAATCGTTTGAAGACTTAACATTGGTAACAAAAGCAGAAAATACTGAAAACATGCAACAAGTCATGTAGCATCTGCGGAGCAAACAGATAAGTCAACATTTTGAGACAAGAAGCTGTCAACTATGGCCTGAATTTTCTCGTCAGCGATTTGGGGGGCCGCTTGCCAAAGGGAAAATAACGCGGGATGACATCGGGAGGGATCCCCAACGTCATCCCGGTCCAGTTAAATCTTTAGGAAGGTGGGCAGACAGCGAAATCAGCTGTCCACGCACCGACATGTCAATGGCCAATTGAGGCCATTGACAGAGTAATTAAGATAATTAAAGGCACTGCCCGTCCAACCTTAAGGCTGGCAGACAGGCCAGGAGCCCCAGCGGGCTTCTGATAATACATGAAACCTCATCCACTGGCAGGTTGAGGTTTCATGCCCGTTTTTAAAAACTTTAATAAATTTTATGTGATATTTATTAATATGTCCCATCTCGTGCGACATTGTCACATGAGGGGGACATGTTAATAATTTTTTTATTTTTCTTTTTAAACTTTGTAACACCCTTTCACTGATCTCCCCGAGACAGCACTTAGTCTCAGGGAGCAGTGCACTCCTTCGCGCGCATGCACGAAAGAGTGCATTTTGACAGATGGGGAATCCCTCCCTTCCCCCCCGCACAGGAAGTGCATAGCGCTTCCCATTGGGCAGGCCTTAATTGGCCCACCCACTTAAAATGGCGGTGGGGCCTGCTTCGGCCGCGGAGTTCGGCTGGCCGCCGAGCTGGTGGGGCCCGCCTGCCAACCGAGGGCAAAATTCTGCCCTATATCTCAGTTGATATCATTCTCTTTATGAGTCAGAAGGCTGTGGGTTCAAATTCATGAGTCTTGAGCACAAAAATCTCACTGACAGGATAAGGAAGACACGGAGGTATTATTTTGGCTTTGTCACAATTACATTGATGTCATTTGCGACCTTGATAAGAGCTGCTATGGTGACAGCAATGGAAACATGTTTGGAAGGATTTAAACAGAGCTCTGGGAACCAGTCACAAATTTGGGAGGCAAAGCACGTTCAAGGGCTTTGGGAAGGAAAGGGAGATTAGAGGTGGGGCAGAGGTGTCAAAGGTTAGTTTTTGGAGCAGAGGGGTGATGGCAGTAGGTGTGCAGGAGAGGAGACAAAACCTGAGAAGCAAGAACTGTTAACAATATCAGCTAACATGGGAGCCAGGAAGGGAAGTTGGGTGATCAGTAGTTTAGTGGGAAGGGGATAGTGAGAACAGGAGGTGGGTCAAATGGACAAGGTGAACTTGGAGAGAGCATGAAGGGAGAGAAACTAGTGAAAGATAAAAAGTTAAGGGTTAGACCAAGGAGTCTTAGAGGAAGTTTGGCCCAGTGGGCTAGAAGCTAGGTGGGCAGAAAGATGATGAATAGTTGGATATCACCATACCATCCAGAAACAGCTCTCACCTTCATTCCCTTAAGTCCAAGTGATGCAGACTTGAACGGATGCGGCTGACAACTGGTTTAGCCATTCGACATCATAACTGACCACATAAAGCATCGTCAAGCTCCTGCTCTTGCTGCAAAAACCGCCTACTGATCATCCTAGAATGCAAAGGTAACCCCCTGGCATTTTTCTCCACTGCAAGTCAAATTCTCAAATGTCTCTGCCCTTCGACAACATGTGCAAGGAGCTGACAGACTGTAAAGACTAGAATTTTTACTCTAGTCTTTATCTTAGCTGCTCTGACGATGCCACTTTCTACAACACAGCTTGTGAAATGTCCTCAGCTAAAAATGTCCTTATTTGCTAAAGAATTAGTCACGTTTGTGAAAAAAACAACCTTAAAATGATTAACTATTTAGAAAGAACCAAGTCATGTTTGAGTGAAAAAATACTATCACTGGTCTGTGAAAAGCATATTCCCACTATTGCCTAAAACCTTATTATGCTTCTGTCACCTCTGAACTCAAATGGTTGGATTTTGTAGGAGTCGGGAGACTCCACAGACCATTAAAAATGGTGTTTGGGACCCGATTCCAGGATTCTTGGCACCCCCAATTTTCATCAGCGGGGATAAGGGTGCGGCTGGTGCAGGTCATCCTGCACTCCCGACCTGGCCAGCTTCATTGCTGGGATAGGCATCTCCTACCCTTCACAATTTTCATGGAGTCAGGCCAGCTTTTCAACGAGTCATGGTTCACAACCCCTCAGTATCATGAACCATAGTCTGGATGAGGGAACCTTTTGAAAGGTAAGATCAAGAGCTCTTACCCAAACCCCCAGGCCAACCTATGCCCCTCCACCCACCCCAATAGCCAGCCATGTCCCCAATGCCAACCTATGCACCTCCACCCACCTTAAGAGGCAACCATGCCCTCCATGGCAACCTATTTTACTCCGCCCATGCCCACAGACCCCCATACCATCCATGCCAACCTTTGCCTCTCCACCCACCTCCAATAGCCGCTCACACCGTCCATGCAAACCTATGCCCCTCCACCCATCCCCAATGGTCACTCATATCCTCCATACCAATCAATGACAATTCAATGTCTATTCACCTAGTATACACAGTACAGAACCAATGAACCTTATTCAAACAATGTATTGCGTGAAAAAGCTTTAAAAAAGTCATTAATTCATAACTTTCTTACTACATCCTTATCAGAGTGTCAATCAACTAGCCCTTTAAAGTATCAGTAGCAGAAACTGCAAGCACTTGACACCTCTTTTCTGTGAATAAAGATTGAGCAATTGAGGAAGTGTGGGGTAGGAGGGGGTGCGAGGGGTGAGGGCTAGAGGGTTGTTTTCTGTTTTACTGCAACCAGGATGAAGTCCTAGAGCACCAAGACAGACTCGTAAGCAGCCCGTGTCTACATCCGGCAGCCCGTGACTGCCTCCAAACTGCTCCTGGCGTGGCGAGTCCTACTCCAATTAGTACCCGCACCCTTCCCCCCACCCCAAAAGGAAATTGCTACCTTTGCAGGCACTTTTTCCGGAGGCAGGCGTGCCGAGCCAGGAAATTTTCCAACTCCCATTACCCGCCTACAGGATGAAAATCCAGTCCAATTTCTCTAATGTCTGCCTTGCTGCTGGCCTTCCCATTTCATTAAAATAATCTACAACTCAGCTGCCCCTATTCAATTATGTACTATGTTCTAGTCAGCTATCACCCTCCATTCTTGCTGGACTACACTCATTCCTCAACCTTCAAATGAACTGAATTTTAAATCCCTGTCACCTTCAAATTGTTCCACAGCCTACCTCCACTCTTCCCTACCTTTACAACCACCTCAAACCTCACATCAGCACCCTTTGTTCGTCCAAATATGGCTACCCGAGCGCCCCTTTTTAACCACCACCACTGATAGCAGGGACCTTGAGCTGCCTCAGCGCCTGTCTTGAACATCCTCCTTCAACATCTGCACCTTAAAAGCCTCATTGTCCATTCTCTATTTATTGCCCTAATGCACCTTGGGATGCGTTAAAAGGGGTTATATAAACACAAGTTTTTACTGATAGCGTGCGTCCAACAGGCTGATATGGTTACAATGCAAAAATGAGTCAACTTGGATTATATTGCTTATAGTAGTCAAAAAAAAAGTTTAGCCAGGCTATTACCTATTTGTGAAAAACTAGATACAGCTGTTTCTTATAATTTTTATTTGCAAAATAAATTAATGGGTTTTCAAACAAGCAGCTGCCATCACAAATAACCCCATTATATACAATTTGACACAAGACATGATTAGATTTTTATTAAAGTGCAAAATCCCCAGTGATAATGTACTACTCACCACAATCTTTCGTAACCTAGCATTTTGTACGACAATAAAAAATGGAGGCAGTAGTGGTAGCAAAACTAAACACAATCAAAAGGTAACTTTGTTTTTTTTATTCCACGCACACACAGTTTCCATTGTACCACTTTGCCAATTTTTTAAAAATTCTCAAGTCTCAATCGCATAAAATCAGCCCATCTGATTGCACTTGCCTTGACAGGTCTACTGAAGACCACCATTCAGGCATCACAATGCCCAATTTTCACTTTGGAATAACAATTTTATGTTTCTGATGGTAAGTGACAGAAGCTGTAGATTATGGTTGTACAATTAGTGTACAAGACTAACTACCAAAGAGAGTCTTATTTTCAAGTAATCTTGTAGCTTAGGAAGACTCAAAAGGAAAAAGCACAACACTTTCAGAGCAGATCCACGAAGACAGGAGTGCAACACTGCTTCCCTGAGGAAAGTAAAACTGTCCTATCCATAAGAGAGCACACATCCATACAATATAACACATGCTTCCTTTCAGAAATATGGAAGGACTTGACAGGAGTTAATCAGAAGACCACATTACCTTGGCAAGGAACTCTATCAAATAAAGTTTCAAGATTGTGACCTACTGTAGTATTAAGAAATACGACATCTTTGATCAGTTTACTGAATTCTTTCATCTTTCAAGACAACATTATTCGAAACCAAGTCACATTTCTAATCCTGCAAAATACAAAGATTCAAAAGGTGAGGGTACAATGGTATAATGGTAATGCAACTGACCTAGTAATCCAGGGGCCTGAACAAATAGAGTATCTCCAGAATGGAGACAGGGGTTCAAATCCCACCACAGCAACTGGGGGAAAAGTAAATTGAATTAATAAATAAATGGAATAAAATGCTATTCTCATTAATGAATGGATTCTTCTTGGTGGATGAAGGTTCAGCAAAAAGGTTTACAGTCTTGTTTGATTTCTCATGTGGGACACTGGGCCAAGTCTAGATTTGCATAACTGACAGTAAATACTAAATATCAAGTCAGTTTTGGAGGAATAGATGGACGCATTGGCTTTGCGCTGCACTCGCTTGCCCTGAAAGCACTTGACTCTGTTCTCCTCAAATGCTGAAATATCTCATTAATAATGATCATGAAACTATCAAATTGGTGTAAAACCCCATCTGGTTCACTAATGTGCCACTTGGTCTGGCCTACGTGTGATGCCAGATCAACAGAAATGTAGTTGCCTACCAAGCCACTCAGTTGTATCAAAGCACTACAAAAAAAAAACCCTATAGTGTACCTACACCACATGTCTCAACATCACCTTCACAAGGCCAATTAGGGATGCGCAATAATTGCTGGCCTTCCCAGCAACACACCTCCCAGGAACAAAAATAAAAAAAATAGCTCAGCTCTCTTACAGAATGGCATTAAATATGGCCAAAGATCTGACCTGCCTTCGCTGTGCCTTGAAAGGGCAATTCATCCAAACTCCTGAAGATACAAGGATTTAAGCAACGAACAATTTGCTGTGCCCTGCACAGACAGCAGATGGTGAATTTCTTCTAGCACTGTTGGTTAGTGTTTGAATTTGAGCTTGTGGCTGGCCTCCAGCCAAGGTGTTGAGACATTTATTGAACTGAAGATTTCTGCTGTTAGCTTATAGCAATCTGTTCTGGCTTAAAGTGGTGAAAATATTGAAGGTTAGCCAAACTACTTTGGGTGCCAGCGTCAGTACCTGATTGAGGATAAAGTCCCTGAACTCACCTATCTCCGAGGTGGGCGCCATACCCAGTCAGATTCGCAGCCATAGGACATGGCAGCGCAAACTACGGCTGCTGTAATGAGATACCCCAAAGAAACATTCCTGCTCCTCCACCAATGTGTGGACCCTGGATCCAACATGACTATTTGAGATAGTTTTGCTAGAGATCATTTTTCTCATAATGTGTAAACAACATGAACTTGCAGTTGCTGCCAAAATAAAACTTTAGATGTTAAAGGGGCAGGCAGCCAGCCAAAGTTAAAACTTGCCCTTTACATTTGGGGTGACTGGGGGGCAGAAATGGAGAACATGTAAACTATTGCAGAGGAATATTAACATATAAATCAGATTCTGTTAGGAAAGGCAGAGGAGTAGAGCCCAATGGAGAACTGTGGAAAATGAAATGTGTTAAAACACTAAATGCTGCCTATTAGTTTACATTTTGGATGTTACATTTCCAAACTATTTTTCTTGCACTATTGGGCAAGTGCAAAAGTTGCAGTGAATGAAAGCAAGAGAGATGTAACTGTAGTGAGACAGTATATGGACATAATATTGTGCGCAAGAGGAGGATAAAGCACTCAAAAGTACTAGATACTCTGTAAATATAATCCAGTTGTATTTTCTGGTTAGGATCTAATATCAGTGGCACATAGAGCAATGGAAAAGAAAACACTGGAAAAAAAAGTTACCCAAGCCACTTCACCATCCTAACCATGTTGTAACATCCTTAAATAGGACACACAAACCTAAATCCAAAGCTCCTCTCTTCAACGAAAATCAGCCTAAAAACATATTAAACAGTTTGACAGTCAATTAATCTTGAAGAACTGCTGTTCCAATGTATGTTTTGAGGATCAGTAGCTTTGTAGACAATTATCAAAGATTGCAAAAGAGAATGCATTCGCAGTTAGATGTTAAACTGCAGATCTTTTAAGCGGATCAAATCTCACTGCCAGATTCATTGCATACAAATGTAAAAATGTTAACTGTGGCACGAGAGTCTGAAGTGATCGTAAGCAGTTCAAAATGGGGACAGCAGGGAATTTTTTTTTTTTATAATTCAAATAAATGCTATTCTGAAAAAGAATTGGACCCATGGAAGGAACATTTGGGGATGTCGTCAGTGTAAACAAAGATTTATGATTTTGGACCCAGATTTAGTATACTGTATGGAAAGTCAGAGAAAGCAACACTCAAAGGTACATTAAATTAAGAATTTTATACATAAGAGTCCTGAATACAAAACCAAAGAAGCACACAATCTGTCCCAAACATTATTTAGCTCAAAGTAGACTACTGTGTGAATTCTGGGAACATCATAGGGATGATGATATATGCACCAAAAGGGGTAGAGGAGAGACTTACTAAGATTTTATCAAGAATGGAAGGTAATAGTTATTAAGAAGTACTCAAATAATTTGTGGGAGATTTGCATTCACACTATGTTAATGAGTTTGTTCAGGAATCTGGGTGCAATTTTAATATGGCACACAAGTGTCAGGCACAATTTATCAATTACACCCCAAGCAGAAACTTGAGGCTGTTAAATGATACATGGTATACCCAAAATACCACATCTTAGGTGAACCTTAACAGAAGGCCCAGCAAACAGCAACATTTAGAACCAATGTTGATGTTCTTCTTTCATGCAGACTACTTGGAATGGACTGCTTGATAGGGTGACAGAGAGAATAAAGCTTGCAGTCATTTAAAGGTTCTTTTAAGTTATGTTAATATAGTTGGTGACTGACACATAGATCTTGACTTAACCAATAAAACTGAAAGATAAACACAAATGATTTTGCAGATACATTAGCACTGAAGACGAAGCTTTTCTACATCACCTGATCTTCCCATGGCAGTCAGAACTTCAGAGGTCACTTACTAAATGTGCCAAGTGCAATTCAGTATGTCTGGGTTTGATGACTTGGCATGAATCCCTGAACATTGCACATATCATCCTTTATTAATGTTTGATGACATAAGTGTCACATTCAGTCAGATATTCATGGATTCACTGCATTTCTAGTGCAGAGTTGTTCGAGAAATCAATTCCATTTCTAAGCATAAACATATCAACATAAACTCAGTTCACTGTCCAATATACATATTACAACTAGCAAACAACCAAAACTAGCAACACCCCCAGCCAAGCTGTTCCAGTGCAGCTACAACACCTATATGTACCAGAAAATGTGGAAAACTGCCCAAGTATGCCCTGTCCAAAAAAAAGCAGGACAAATCCAACCTGGCCAATTACCGTCCCATCAGTCTACTCTCGATCATCAGCAAAGTGATGGAAGGTGCCGCTGGCAGTGTTATCAAGCGGCACTTACACAGCAATAACTTGCTCACTGATGTTTACTGTGTGTTCTGCCAGGGCCACGAAGATCCTGACTTCATTACAGCCTTGGTCCAAACATGGACAAGAGAGCTGAACTCAAGAGGCGAGGTAAAAGTGATTGCCCTTGACATCAAGACAGCATTTGACTGAGTGTGGCACCAAGGAATCCTAGCAAAACTGGAGTCAGAGGGAAAATTCTCCACTGGCTGGAGTCATACCTGGCACATAGGAAGGTGGTTGCGATTGTTGGAAGTCAACCATCTCAGTCCCAGAGCATCACTGCAGGAGTTCCTCAGGGTAGTGCACTATGCCCAACCATCTTCAGCTGCTTCATCAATCGCCTCCCCTCCTATCATAAAGTTAGAAGTGGGGATGTTCACAGACGATTGCACAATGTTCAGCATCATTCACAACTCTTCAGATACTGAGGCGTCCATCTCCATTTGCAGCAAGATCTTGACAACATTCAAGCTTGGGCTGATAAATGGCCAGTAACATTCATGTCTCAAGTGCCAGGAAATGGCCATCTCCAACGAGAGTATAACCACATCCCTTTGACATTCAACAGCATTATCACTGCTGGATACTGGCACCCTGAAGGGGAGTACAGAAATAGGAAGGGATAAAGTCATAGATAGATTTCAACATCAGAATGATCATTTTAATTGAGGTGGTGGAACTGGAGCCAATGTAAGTAAAGGATGATGAGCTATCAGGATTTTCTTCGAGATAGGGGATAGGCAGAAGAGCTTTTAATGCGCTGAAGTTTTGGGAGGGTGGAGAATTGGTGGCCAACCAAGAGATCATTCAAATAATCCAATCTGGCTGTGACAAAAGCACGGATAAGGGTTCAACAGCAAATAAACTGATGTGGGAAGACACATGTAGTTAAAGCATGTTCTGGCTAAGGTCACCCAGGTGAGTGTGGAATAAATAAGGCAATCTCGCTAAACCAGACAATAAAGACAAGGTGTGGCTCATCCTTTCAAATGCTGCATAGACACAAAAGCAGGGCAGGGAAGCAACCTGTATCACCTGCAACGACAACATAGTTACCAACTTGGCTTGGGGCTGCTTCCAGACAGCACATCAAAAAATTGAAGATGGCTAAATTATATAGCACTGGGAGTAATCCTCTTAAGGGTTAGTCAAAAAAGTAATCATGCAGCAGCAAATCCATCTTTCCCTGGTAGCTCCTGGACAGACAAGGAACACACGAAAATACATAACAAAAACAAAAACAGAATTACCTGGAAAAACTCAGCAGGTCTGGCAGCATCGACGGAGAAGAAAAGAGTTGACGTTTCGAGTCCTCATGACCCTTCGACAAAACTTGCGTTCGAGTCCAAGAAAGAGTTGAAATATAAGCTGGTTTAAGGTGTGTGTGTAGGGGGCGGAGAGATAGAGAGACAGAGAGGTGGAGGGGGGGGGGGGTGTGGTTGTAGGGACAAACAAGCAGTGATAGAAGCAGATCATCAAAAGATGTCAACGACAATAGTACAATAGAACACATAGGTGTTAAAGTTGGTGATATTATCTAAACGAATGTGCTAATTAAGAATGGATGGTAGGGCACTCAAGGTATAGCTCTAGTGGAGTTTTTTTTTTATATATAATGGAAATAGGTGGGAAAAGAAAAATCTTTATAATTTATTGGGAAAAAAAAGGGGGAAGGGGGAAACAGAAAGGGGGTGGGGATGGGGGAGGGAGCTTATGACCTAAAGTTGTTGAATTCAATATTCAGTCCGGAAGGCTGTAAAGTGCCTAGTCGGAAGATGAAGTGTTGTTCCTCCAGTTTGCGTTGGGCTTCACTGGAACAATGCAGCAAGCCAAGGACAGACATGTGGGCAAGAGAGCAGGGTGGAGTGTTGAAATGGCAAGCGACTGGGAGGTTTGGGTCATTCTTGTGGACAGACCGCAGGTGTTCTGCAAAGCGGTCGCCCAGTTTACGTTTGGTCTCTCCAATGTAGAGGAGACCACATTGGGAGCAACGAATGCAGTAGACTAAGTTGGGGGAAATGCAAGTGAAATGCTGCTTCACTTGAAAGGAGTGTTTGGGCCCTTGGACGGTGAGGAGAGAGGAAGTGAAGGGGCAGGTGTTGCACCTTTTGCGTGGGCATGGGGTGGTGCCATAGGAGGGGGTTGAGGAGTAGGGGGTGATGGAGGAGTGGACCAGGGTGTCCCGGAGGGAGCGATCCCTACGGAATGCCGATAAGGGGGGTGAAGGGAAGATGTGTTTGGTGGTGGCATCATGCTGGAGTTGGCGGAAATGGCGGAGGATGATCCTTTGAATGCGGAGGCTGGTGGGGTGATAAGTGAGGACAAGGGGGACCCTATCATGTTTCTGGGAGGGAGGAGAAGGCGTGAGGGCGGATGCGCGGGAGATGGGCCGGACAAGGTTGAGGGCCCTGTCAACGACCGTGGGTGGAAAACCTCGGTTAAGGAAGAAGGAGGACATGTCAGAGGAACTGTTTTTGAAGGTAGCATCATCGGAACAGATGCGACGGAGGCGAAGGAACTGAGAGAATGGGATGGAGTCCTTACAGGAAGCGGGGTGTGAGGAGCTGTAGTCGAGATAGCTGTGGGAGTCGGTGGGTTTGTAATGGATATTGGTGGACAGTCTATCACCAGAGATTGAAACAGAGAGGTCAAGGAAGGGAAGGGAAGTGTCAGAGATGGACCACGTGAAAATGATGGAGGGGTGGAGATTGGAAGCAAAATTAATAAATTTTTCCAAGTCCTGACGAGAGCGTGAAGCGGCACCGAAGTAATCATCGATGTACCGGAGAAAGAGTTGTGGAAGGGGGCTGGAGTAGGACTGGAACAAGGAATGTTCCACATACCCCATAAAGAGACAGGCATAGCTGGGGCCCATGCGGGTACCCATAGCCACACCTTTTATTTGGAGGAAGTGAGAGGAGTTGAAGGAGAAATTGTTCAGCGTGAGAACAAGTTCAGCCAGACGGAGGAGAGTAGTGGTGGATGGGGATTGTTCGGGCCTCTGTTCGAGGAAGAAGCTAAGGGCCCTCAGACCATCCTGGTGGGGGATGGAGGTGTAGAGGGATTAGACGTCCATGGTGAAGAGTAAGCGGTTGGGGCCAGGGAACTGAAAATTGTTGATGTGACGTAAGGTGTCAGAGGAATCACGGATGTAGGTGGGAAGGGACTGGACAAGGGGAGAGAGAAGGGAGTCAAGATAACGAGAAATGAGTTCTGTGGGGCAGGAGCAAGCTGAGACGATCGGTCTACCGGGGCAGTTCTGTTTGTGGATTTTGGGTAGGAGATAGAAGCGGGCCGTCCGAGGTTGGGCGACTATCAGGTTGGAAGCTGTGGGAGGGAGATCCCCAGAGGAGATGAGGTCAGTGACAGTCCTGGAAACAATGGCTTGATGTTCAGTGGTGGGGTCATGGTCCAGGGAGAGGTAGGAGGAAGTGTCTGCGAGTTGACGCTCAGCCTCCGCGAGGTAGAGGTCAGTGCGCCAGACAACAACAGCACCACCCTTGTCAGCGGGTTTGATGACAATGTCAGGGTTAGACCTGAGAGAATGGAGTGCAGTAAGTTCAGAGAGAGACAGGTTAGAATGGGTGAGAGGAGCAGAGAAATTGAGACGACTAACGTCGCGCCGACAGTTCTCAATGAAAAGATCGAGAGAATACATTCTGTCTACAAGTATGGAATCAGTTTCTATCTGCAAGCACGGAATCAGTTTCTATATGTACGATGCGACACCGAGCTCCATCTCTTTCATCCTTTTCAATCCCACACCAACCTCCATGCTGTCAGATTCCTGGGAGTGTTTAAACTCCTACCAGTTGAACATCGTTTTTGTGAATTGCCATAAACTCCGTTCCTGTGCCATACAGCCCATTTTTCTTTCACTGTCGAAATCTTGTGTTTTTGTCATAGCTAAACTCAACTTCTTCAATGTTCTTTTTGCTGACTTTCCAATATTTACCCTCCATACATTCCAGCTTGTCCTAAATGCAACTGCCTGCATTCCATCCCACATTAAGCCCCCAAAAAATTACCCATCACCTGTCGCCTGCAGACCTACATTCATTCTCCATTTGCCAGAATCTCCTGCAGTTTTATATCCCCGACCACAAACTTTGGTTCTTCGTCTCTGACCTCCGGTTTATCTCCCTTCCTTTACCCCCACCATTGCTGAGACCACTTCAGCTTTGCCTGGCACTGATGAACTCTGACAACTCCTTATTAATCTTCCTCCAAAAACATTGTTTCTGACCTAGTCATCAATTACTACCACTGACCTTTCTCCCAAGGTTAAGTGTCCATTCTTCTTGTTTCTCCATACAATGCCTTGCGGCATCTTGCGGATCCCACCCACACATGTGAAAACAAAATTGGTTACAATGGCAAATTATTCTAGATCCAGCTACAGAGAACAATCAAAAATTCTGACTTGCAACAATGTGGTTCTTTTCAATGTAATAAAGATGAAGCAGTGCATTAAAATTCAGCACAATTTTCTGAGACAAGTGAAGTTCAGATACAATTTTGGGCAACCAAGGATGACTACCCTAAATGCCAAATAAGATAATCATCCATGCTCGCAAAGTAATATTCAAAGCAAACAGGCCATTTAACAAAACTTAATAATCCAATAGGAATCTTTGCCTTGTAGTTTCCAAATAAGAAATACCACAAGTAAACATATTCTATTATCCCATGAGTTATGCTTAGGGATGACTTTATACACAGTTCCCACGCTCCCCTCCTCCTGTCATGTTGAGGTTGGGAGAAAAAGAAACAAAATTGCCTTGTGAAATTAAGCCAGAGAGAAGAAATTTCTTCAGCACCAGAACAGTGGATATACGAAACAGATTGAGTAGAATTACATAATGGTATGTAAATAAATTATATCAAATTGCAAATGATGATGGACAATTCAGCTAATAGGAAGTGGACGAGGCTCCAAGAACATCCTCAGCCTGAATGATGGTAGAGCCCAGCATGCTACCTTGGAGCCAGAACTGCTGAGTGGATGATCCATCTCAGCCTCCTCCTGAGATCCCCAGCATCCAAGATGTCACTCTTCACCCAATGAATCTACATAAGAAACAGCTGAGCGCACTGGACACAACAAAGGTTAAGGGCCCTGACAAGATCCCGGCTCTGGAAGACTTGTGCCCCAGAACTAGCCATGCCCCCAGCCAAGCTGCTCCATTGCAGAGACAACACTGGCATTTACCCATAGAATCACAGAATTGTTACAGCACAGAATTGGGCTATTCGGTGCTTCATGTCTGCATCGGCTCTCCAAATGAGCAACTCACCTGGTGCCATTCCACTGCTTTCTCCCTGTAATTCTACACGTTCTCTTCAGATAACAGTCTAATTGCCTTTTGAATGCTTGATTGAACCTGCCTCCACCACACTCTCAGGTAGTGCATTCAGGCCCCAGCCACTCACTGCATTAAAAAGTTTTTTAATGTCACTTTTGCTTTTTTTGCCAATTACTTTAAATCTGTGCCCTCCTGTCCTTTTACAAGGGAGAACAGTTTCTTCTCTATCTACTCTGTCCTAACCCCTCATGATTTTAAATACCTTTATCAAGTCTCTTCTCAGTCTTCTCTTCTCCAAAATAACAATAGTACCAAGTACCAACTTCTACATGCTATCTTCATAACTGAAGTTTCTCATCCCTGGAACCATTCTTGTGAATCTTTTCTGCACCCTGTCCAATGCCTTCACATCTTTCCTAAAGTGTGGCATCCAGAAACTTTTTATTTACTATTCATTCACGGGATGTGGGCTTCACTGGCTGGGCCAGCATTTACTGCCCATCCCTAATTGCCCTTAAGAAGGTGGTGGTGAGCTGCCTTCTTAAACTGCTGCAGTACATATGGTGTAGGTACACCCACAGTTCTGTTGGTGGGGGAGCAGTGAGTTCCAGGATTTTGACCCAGCAACAGTGAAGAAACGGCGATATATTTCCAAGTCAGGATGGTGAGTGGCTTGGAGAGGAGCTTCCAGGTTCCCATCTATCTGCTGCGCTAGTCCTTCTAGATGACAGTGATCGAAGGTTTGGAAGGTGCTGTCGAAGGAGCTTTGGTGAACTTCCACAGTGCATCTTACAGACAGTACACACTGCTGCTAATGTGCCAATGTTTGTGGATGCGGTGCCAATCAAACAGGTTGCTTTGTCCTGTATAGTGTCAAGCTCCTTGAGTACTTTTGGAGTTGCACTCATTCAGACAAATGGGGAGAATTCCATCACACTCCTGACTTGTGCCTTGTAGATGGTGGACAGGCTTTGGGAGCCAGGGGGTGAGTTACACAACGCAGGATTCCTAACCTCTGACCTCCTCTTGTAGCCACAGTATTTATACGGCTAATCCAGTTCAGTCTCTGGTCAATGGTAACCCCCAAGATAGTGATAGTGGGGGGGTTCAGTGATGGTAATGCCATTAAACATCATGGGGCGATGGTTAGCTTCTCTCTTGTTGGAGATAGTCATTGCCTGACACTTGTGTGGCGCAAATGTTACTTGGCCACTTGTCAGCCCAAGCCTGGATATTGTCCAGGTCTTTCCACATTTGGACATGGATTGCTTCAGTATCTGAGGAGTAACAAATGGTGAACATTGTGTAATCATCAACGAACATCCCCACTTCTGACCTTATGAAAGAAGGAAGGTCATTGATGAAGCAGCTGAAGACGGTTGTGCCGAGGACACTACCCTGAGGAACTCCTACACTGATGTGCTGGAGCCGAGATGACTGACCTCCAACAACCACAACCATCTTCCTTTGTGCTAGGTACGACTCCAGCCAGTGGAGAGCTTTCCCCCTGATTCCCATTGACTCCAGTTTGGCTAGGACTCCTTGATGCCACACCAGGTCAAAAGCGGATGTAAAGGGCAGTCAATCTCACCTCACCTCAGGAGTTCAGCTCTTTAGTCCATGTTTGGACCAAGGTTGTAATGAGGTCAGGAGCTGAGTGGCTCTGGTGGAACCCAAACTTGGCATCAGTGAGCAGGTTATTGCTAAGCAGGTGCCACTTGATAGCACTGCTAATGACCCTTCCATTACTTTACTGATGACCGAGAGTAGACTGATGCGGCGCTAATTGGCTGGGTTGGATTGGTCCTGCTTTTTGTGAACAGGACATACCTGGGCAATTTTCCACATAGCCGGGTAGATGCCAGTGTCGTAGCTTTCCTGGAACAGCTTGGCTAGGGGCGTGGTAAGTTCTGGAGCACAAGACTTCAGTGCTATTGCCGGTATATTGTCAGGGCCTTTGTAGCACCTAGCACCTTCAGCCGTTTCTTGATGTCATGTGGAGTGAATCGAATAGGCTGGAGACTGATACCTGTTATGCTGGGGATCTCCGGAGGAGGCCAAGATGGATCATCCACTCTATCTATCCCATTTGGCACGGTGGCAATGCCATCACAACTCGATGGAGGGTATCCTCAATGTGAAGGTGGAGATTCTTCTTCACAATGGCTGTGCTGTGGTCACCGATGGACAGATGCATCTGCAGCAGGCAGGAGGAGGAGGAGGATGAGGTCAGGTGTGTTTTTCCCTCACCACCTGCTGCAGACCCAGTCCAGCAGCTATGTCATTTAGGACTCGGCCAGCTCGGTTAGTAGTGGTGCTACTGAACCACTCTTGGTGATGGATATTGAAGCCCCTCACCCAGAGTACATTCTGTGCCCTTGCCACCCTCAGTGCATCTTTCAAGTGGTGTTTGACGAGGAGGAGCACTGATCCATCTGCTGAGGGAGGGCGGTACGTGGTAATCAGCAGGAGGTTTCCTTGCCCATGTTTGATCTGATGTCATGAGACTTCATGGTGTCCAGAGTTGATGTTGAGGACTCTCAGGGTAACTCCCTCCCGACTGTATACCACTGTGCCGCCATCTCTGCTGGATCTGTTCTGTTGATGGGGCAAGACATACCTAGGAATGGGTGATGGTGGTGCCTGGGACATATGTAAGATATGATTCCATGAGAATGACATTGTCAGGCTGTTGCTTGACTAGTTTGTGAAACAGCTCCCCCAATTTTGGTACTAGCCCCCTGATGTTAGTAAGGAGGACTTTGCAGAGTTGACAGGGCTGAGTCTGCCGTTGCCGCTTCCAGTGCCTAGGTCTATGCCGGCTGGTTCATCCGGTTCCTTCCTTTCTTTCTGACTTTGTAGCGGTTTGATACAACTGAGTGGCTTGCTAGGCTGAACGAGAGTCAACCACATTGCTGTGGGTCTGGGAGTCACATGTAGGTCAGACCAGGTAAGAACAACAGATTTCCTTCCCTAAAGGGCATTCATGAGCCAGATGGGTTTTTATAACAATCGTTTCAAGGACATTATTAGGCTTTTAAATCCAGATTTTCCACCATCTGCCTATAATTGTTTGGCATTTCCTTTGATACCTTTTTAAACAATGGCACTACGTTGGCATTCCTCCAGTCCTCCGGTACCTCCCCTGTATCGAGTGAAGATTGGAAAATCATCCTCAGAGCATGTGCAATCTCCTCCCTGACTTCCTTCAGCAGCCTCGGAAACAATCCACCTGGCCCTGGTGGCTTATCAACTTTCAAGGATTTCAACCCTTCACGTACTTCCTCTCTCTTTACAACTACCCCATCCAATATCTCGCAGTTTTCCTCCTGGACTACTATATCTACATCCTCCTTTTCCTTTTAAATACGGAGACAAAATATTCATTCAAAATCCTTCCCACAGCCTCTGCTTCTGCACACACGTTTCCATCTTCATCTCCGATAGGTCCCACTTTTTCCTTAACTAACCTTTTAGCATTAATGTATTGGTAAAACATCTTTGGATTATCTTTAACTTTACTTGCTAATCTTTTTTTCATGCCCTCTCTTTGATTCCCTTATTTCCTTTTTTACTTTGTCCCTGCACTTCCTATATTCGTCTAGGCTATTTGCAGTGCTTAGATCTTTGTGCCTTTCGTACACTTTCTTTTTCTGTTTGATCTTCCCCTATCTTCTTCTAGACAAACAGGGAGGTCTAAATTTGGCAGTGCCACTCTTATTTTTCTGGGGAAATGTCTACTTTGTACAATTAGGATCTGGCTTTTTAGTGCTTCCCACTGTTTTACCTTCCAGCAGTGCTGTCCAGTCCACCTCAGCCAAGGCCCTTCTCATTTCTACAAAACTCCTGCCTTATCTCTGTCCTTTTCCATGGTAATGCTAAATCTAACTGAATTGTGATCACTGTCCCCGATATGGTCGCCAACTGTCACTTCACCCATTTGTCCTTCTTCGTTCCCAAGACTAGGTCTAGAATTGCATCTTCTCTCATTGGGTTTGTCACTAATTGGTTGAAAAAATTTTCCTGGACACACTGCATGAATTTTTCTCCCTCAGTGCCCCTTATACTGTTTGAATCCCAATTGATATTAGGATAGCTGAAGTCTCCTATTATTACCCTCTTGTTCTTACAAGCAGAAATTTGCCTACATATTTGTTCTTCTATCTCCCTTTCACTATTTGGGGGTCTGTAGTATACTCCCAGTAGAGTGACTGCCCCCCTTTTTTTTTCTAAGCTCAATCCATAAAGCCTCGTTTGTTGACCCATTTAGTATATCATCCCTTGTCACAACTGGAATTGATTCTTTAACCATTAGTGCTACCCACCACCCCCTCCTCCTTTTTTTATCTCTTACTCTATCGTGTCTAAAGATAGGTGAAGGGACAGGTAATATTGAGGAGGCGGGGAGTCTGCAGAAGGATTTAGACAGCTTAGGAGAATGGGCAAAGAAGTGGCAGATGGAATACAACGTGGGGAAATGTGAGGTCATGCACTTGGGTAGGAAGAATAGAGGCATAGACTATTTTCTAAATGGGGAGAGAATTCAGAAATGTGGAGTGCAAAGGGACTTGGGAGTCCTAGTCCAGGATTCTCTTAAGGTTAACTTGCAGGCTGAGTCAGTAGTTAGGAAGGCAAATGCAATGTTGGCATTTATTTCGAGGGGACTAGAATATAAAAGCAGGGATATGCTGCTGAGGCTTTATAAGGCTCTGGTCAGACCACATTTAGAATATTGTGAGCAATTTTGGGCCCCGTATCTCAGAAAGGATTTGCTGGCCCTGGAGAGGGTCCAGAGGAGGTTCACAAGAACAATCCGAGGAATGAAAGGCTTAACATATGAGGAACGTTTGAGGACTCTGGGTCTATACTCGGTGGAGTTTAGAAGGATGGAGGGGATCTGATTAAAACTTACAGAATACTGAAAGACCTGGATAGAGTGGACATGGGGAAAATGTTTCCATTAGTAGGAGAGACTAGGACCCAAGGGCACAGCCTCAGAGTAAAGGGAAGACCTTTTAGAACAGAGAAGAAACTTCTTTAGCCAGAGAGTGGTGAATCTATGAAATTCATTGCCACAGAAGGCTGTAGAGGCCAGGTCATTGAGTGCATTTAAGACCGAGATAGATAGGTTCTTGATTGGTAAGGGGATCAAAGGTTATGGGGAGAAGGCGGGAGAATGGGGTTGAGAAACTTATCAGCCATGATTGAATGGCAGAGCAGACTCGATGGGCCAAATGGGCTAATTTCTGCTCCTATGTCTTATGGTCAGCTGAAACACAGATCGAATTCATTTCATATGTGTTGCTGGAGTAAGATCCTTGGATCCACTGGCAGCATAGGGTCCCCAGCACAGAATTACAGCACCTTTTCATACTCAAGTATCATGGCAATGCTTAAGCAATGTTGATAAGGGTGGCTAGGCCATGTCACTAGAATGGATGATGACTGCCTACCAAAAGATGCGTTGTACGGAGAGCTTAGTGGTGCCAATAGACCTTTTGGCTGCCAAAACTAAAATATCAGAACTCATATGCAAGCAAGACATCATTTCATGCCAGACTAATTTTCAACAACTGGAAATTATCTGCACATGACCAAAAGAACTTGGTACCAAAGTCTTCACATTGAAACATGGAAATTTGAAGAACTCTGCTCTCAGATTACCACAGAAAAGCACCATCGCAGGAAGGAGCAATGGGCAGTCACCCCTGCATCAGCAAATGATACAATACTCCCACCGCAACCCACAATGCTCTGCTTGAATTAGATTGTGCCTGAAGACTCAACAGCTGAGCTGTGGATGTGATTATTTAGCAATATTCAAAAGCGCAAGAAGAAAAGGATTTCTATGCCATTCTAACTTTCAAAAGCTTGGTCTAAGAGATAGGTTTTAAGAGGTGTCTTAAAGGAGGAAAATGAGGTAGGCAGAGAGGTTTAAGGAGAGAATTCAGGATCTTGTGGCCTGGGCAACTGAAAGCGGGGCACCAATGGTGGAACAACAGTATATGGGAATGTACAAGAGGTCAAAACCTGAGGAGCACAGATACCTCAGATGGTTGTGGGGTTGGAGGAGATTGCAGAGATAAACAAGGTGGGGCGTTGGGTTGGGGGAGGGGTGGTAGAGTTGTGGCAAGATGATGAAAAGATTGGAAAACAAGGGTAAGAATTGGAACAGTGTTTGTAGGTCACAGGGGTGAAGGGGAACAGGGGCTTGCTACGAGTTAAGACACAGGCAGTGTTTTGGATGAGCCAAGTTTATGGAGGGTAGAATGTGGGAGACAAAGCAGGGGCTCATACATTTTTTAAAAATATTCATTCATGGAACATGAGTGCCACTGGCGAGGCCATCCCTAATTAACCTTGTTCAGAGGGCATTTTAAAAGTCAACCACATCGCTGTGGGTCTGGAATCTGTAAGGACAGCAGTTTTCCTTCCCTAAAGGACATTAATGAATCAATGGGTTTTTTATGACAATCGGCAATGGCTTCATGGTCATCAGATTTCAATTCCATATTTTTATTGAATTCAAATTTCACCATCTGCTGTCTTGGGATTTGAACACCGGTCCCCAGAGCATTACCCAAGTTATGCTGGAATACTAGTCCAGTGACAATGCCACTATGCCACCGCTTCCACATGCTCAATGACAAGTCATTTGCAGAAAGAGAGGAAGAGGGAATGAGGAAGAGGAAGATATTTAGGGAGGATATCATTGGACAATACAGAGATGGGATTGGGAGCTGCAGGCAAAGCCACAATAGGATTTAAACGCAAGAATCAGAATTTTAAATTGGAGCTGTAAGGGGACCGGGAGCTAACGCAGGTTAGGAAGGATGTGGGTGGGGATTGGTGGGGATGGGGTTGGTAGGTGATTATGGATGTAATGGACTTGCTGTGGGATTGGATAAGGGCAGAAGCATTTTGAACAGGCTGACGTTTTAGAGGATGAAGAATGGAAAGCCATCCACGAGAACACAAATAATCCCTTCTGGAGATGAGAAAGGGCTGAGTTCCAACTTCCAAAATCACCCTCATCCAGGGTCAGGGCAGGGGATAAAATTCAAATTATCTGAAACAAGAACTCAAACCACCTCGAATCCACTTCTGCTTTTAATGGGAGGTGTGGCAAGCTTGCAAGATGTTAGGTGATCCATTAAATACTTTCATGAGGCTGCATTCATTTTAACAGGGACCACAAGCAATGGGTTTCTCAGACCTTGATAAAACTGGAAGGTGAAGGGAGGCAAGGAGGAATAAATCATGAGTTATGTACCTTTAGGGCACTGCTTATGGAACAGGATGAACAGGAATATTTCCCCTGGTCTAACAAGCTACCAGAGTAACTATGCCCCACCCAACCTGTGATCTTCTGTGTCCCCACACCCCCAATCCCGCTATTAGATCCCTCCCGATTACCACTGGAACCATACCAATAATTATCTGGCAGTCATACCATCCCACAACTAATTAGAATGCCCATCCCACCCCTTGCTCTCTCCCACACCATCCTCCACTGGACCTTTCTGCTCTCAGCCTAGCTGAATTGTGGCCTTGTGCCATAAGAGTTTCTGCCCGATAGGCCTCCATTAATCAGTCTGTGTGGGGACAGGAAGCTTACAGAAAAAAAATGTCAAGATGTTACACAGTTACAAACAGCAGAATGTTAACATACTTCTGGGTTTCCCAAACTCAAAATAGCAAACCCCCCCCGCCCCACCGCCTGGGCATACACACAATGTGCCTCCAAGCTATACCTAGGCCATAAAATAGGGCTTCAGCAGCTGATTGGTTGAGTTTGGGGTAGAAATGAGAGATGTTACAGTGCAAGAAGTTGGTGGTGTCTGTGAAAGAGAGGATACTGGGTCAGAAATTCATCTCAGAATTGAATAGAACGCCAAGGTTACAAGAATAGGGAGTTTGTGGCAGGAGCTAGAGAACAGGGCTTCAGTCTTCCCAATACTTCGCTGGAGAAAATTATAACCAAATTAGTGAAACTGCCACTGACAGGAATTACTGCCGTACAATATTCTTAGGAGCTACCCACTTCTGATGGCTAAACAGCAGGCCTAGTCAAATATCTCATCAATATTCATCAGACACTGCTAAAACCTCTTGCTGAGGTACCAGATGAAAATGGTGGTCACGAAACTCTTGCAATCAATGTTTCAGGAAGGAAGAGGATATAAAATTGCTGAGTAAACAGCGAGGAAAAGTCATTTAATCTAAATTCAGTATCCATTTAAGTTTTATAAACTTCAAGTTCTTTACACAAAACAATATGACAATTTGCATTTTACATTGTATTCTTAATATAGGAAAACGTCATTGACTACACAAGTGCATCAGCAAAAATTTGATACTGAGCCACCTAAGGAGGTATTAGCACAGACGGCCAAACACTTGGCAGAAGAGAACAGTTTAGAGGAGTGTTTTAAAGGAAGAAAGGCGAGTACAAAGGCAGAGATGTCTTTGGAGGGAATCTCAGAGCTTAGGGCTGAGGTAGCAGGAGGCAATAAAGGCACTACCATCAATGTGGATATAAAGCTTAAAGGTAGAGTTGCAAAAAATAAAAAAAGCTTTTTGGCAAAATGTTTCTTTGCCCATTCTTAAAAATTTTTATTACCTTAAATGGTCAAGCTATGCCAGAGCAACTCAAGTCAAAAATTAAAACATAAGTGACAAAGACAAATGCAGGTTGGATGTTTTGAAAACAAGAACCATGTTGACAAGATAGAAACATGGAAACAAACCAAATTTACAGTATAGGAGTCGGCCAAATAGCCCATTATGTCTGTGCCAGCCAAAGAAGAGTTATCCAATCTAATCTCACTTTCGAGTTCTTTGTCTGTCGCCCTGCAGGTTAAAGCTCTTCAAATGCATACCCAAAGTATTTATTTAAAATATGATGAGGGCTTCTCCTCTACCACCCTCTCCATCAGTGAATTCCCCACTATCCTCTGGAAGAAAACATTTCTCAAAGCCCTCTAGCACGTCTACCAATTACTTATAATCTACATCCCTGGTACAGACCTCTCTGCTAGGGGTAATAGGTCCATCCTATCCACTCTGTCGAGGCCTTTCATAATTTTAGACACCTCAATTAAATCTCTTGTTGGCCTCCGTTATTTTAAAGGAAACAATCCTGCCTATCCAATCTTATTTCATAGTGAAAACTCTCTATCACTTGCAACATCCTGGTAAACATACCTGTACCTCTCGTGCGATCGCATCATCCCTGTTTTGCAACAACCATAACTGTACGGAGTACTCTAGTTGTGGCTTAGTGTTTTGCACCACCCAGCTCTTACATTCTATGTCTCAGCTAATAAAGGAAGGTATGCCAAATGCCTTGTTAAACAGCTTGTCCTACTACATTCAGAGATCTGTCATTATGTACTTCCAGTCCCTCTGTTCCTCTAGACCTCTCAGGATCCTGCCATTTCCTGTGTATCCCCTCCCTTGTTTGCCCTCCCCCAAAGCATTACCTCACACACCCTGGATTGAATTTCATTTGCTACTTTTCTGCCCACCTGACCACTGCATTGTTATCTGCCTGCAGTCTACAGATTCTTCCACACCAAACACACAACCAATTTTTGTATCATCTGCAAACTTTTATCCATGCCCCTACATTTAAATATTAATTACTAATATAAAGCACAATACTGTGGCTACAAGAGCAGGTCAAAGGCTAGGAATCTTGCAGCGAGTAACTCACCTCCTGAATCCCCAAAGCCTGTCCACCATCCACAAGGCACAAGTCAGGAGTGTGATGGAATACTCCCCACTTGCCTGGATGAGTGCAGCTCCAACACTCAAGAAGCTTGACACCATCCAGTACAAAGCAGCCCGTTTGATTGACACCCCATCCACAAACATTCACTCCCTCCACCACCAATGAACAGTGGCAGCAGTGTGTATCATCTACAAGATGCACTACAGGAACTCACCAAGCCTCCTTAGGCAGCACCTTCCAAACCTAAGACCAGTACCATCTAGAAGGTCAAGGACAGCAGACAGATGGGAACATGACCACCTGGAAGTTCTCCTCCAAGTCACACACCATCCTGACTTGGAAATATATCACCGTTCCTTCACTGTCGCTGTGTCAAAATCCTGGAACTCCCTCCCTAACAGCACTGTGGGTGTACCTACATCACATGGACTGCAGCGGTTCAAGAAGGCAGCGCACCACCACCTTCTGAAGGGCAATTGGGGATGGGCAATAAGATCTGGCCTAGTCAGCCCATATCAATGAATAATTTAAAAAATATATACCCAGTGGTGAGACCTGCAGAACCCCATTAGAAACAACCTTCCAGTCACAAATAAAACCTGATTCCCCTTTTTTCCTGCCACTGAACCAATTCTGGATTCAACTTGCCACTTTTCCATGGGCTTACTTTTCTGACCAGTCTGCCTTGTGGGACTTTGTCAAAAGCCATGCTAAAATCCAGGTAGACATCATCAAATATATTACCCTTTCCAATTCTCCTCAAAAAAATTAAATCTAGTTAGACACAACCTTCCCTTAATAAATCCATGCTATTCTTTATTAGACGATGCCTTTCCAAATGCTGATTCATACTGTCCCTCAGAATTTTTTGAAACAATTTGCCGAATACCGAGGTTAGGCTGACTAGCCTGTAATTACTCAGTTTATCCCTCCCTCCCTTTTTAAAAAGACGATACAATGTTAGCAGTTCCCCAGCAGCACACCTGTACTTTGAGCGGACTGTAAAATGATGATCAGAGACTCTTGCATTTCCTCTCTTGCTCCTCTTAACAAATTGGAATATATTTCATTTGGTAAGCTCTCTTTTGTCTCTTTTGCCCTGTTCACCACATTTCTACTTCTCTTTACTTCTGGAGAACAGTCATACGGACTCGAAACATTAAGACTGTCTTTCTCTCCACAGATGCTGTCAGACCTGCTGAGTTTTTCCCGTAATTTTTGTTCTTGTTTCAGATTTCCAGCATCCGTAATATTTTGCTTTTATCTTAGTGTTTAATTGACTGCCACTTCTCTTCCAGAAATGCCTACCTTGAAGAAGGTAGTGCTCTTCTCTCCGACAGGATTTCCGCTTGTCTCTTTTGCCCTGTTCACCATATTTCTGCTTCTCTTTAGTTCTGAAGAGTCATACGGACTCAAAACGTTAACTCCGTCTTTCTCTCCACAGATGCTGTCAGACCTGCAATTTTTGTTTTTGTTGTGTCATATTTCATTCAGGCCTGGCAATTTATCCATTTTCAGAGACTGAACACCTTAACTACAATGTCTGCATTTCACCGCCAACCCCTTTGTGAAGTCAGATACAAGGTATTCATTAAGAACCAAGTCCACGCCTTCCTCCTCCACACACGTTATCTTTTTGATCTCTAATCGGTCCTGCTTTTTTCCTAGAAATCCTCTTGTGCTTTATGTATTTATAAAACATATTGGGTATTATCTGAGAAACTGTTATTGATATAATGTGAAGACGGTATCTGTATGCAGCAACGGAGCACATTATGGCAAGAGGTGCATGATAAGCAGGGTACATATAATATGCCTAAAGATCTTAACCTTCAAAGTAGTGGATCAGTTACAGTGCAATGAACATATATACAAATTAGGAGGAGTAGGCCACTCAGCCCCTCAAGCCTGCCTGGCCATTCAATAAGCTCATGGCTGATCTGATTATAACCTCAACTCCACATTCCTACCTACCTCTGAAAACCTTTCACCCCCTTGCTTAACAAGAACCTATCTAGCTCTGCCTTAAAAATATTCAAAGGTTCTGCTTCCAATGTCTTTTGAGGAAGTGTTGCAAAACAAATTCTCCTAATCTCGGTCCTAAATGGGCAACCCCTTAGTTTTAAACAGTGGTCCTTAGTACTAGGTTCTCCCACAAGGGAGAAACATCCTCTCCACATCCACCTTGTCAAGACCCCTCAGCATTTTATATGTTCCAATCAAGTTGCCTCTTACTCTTCTAAACTCTAGCTG
Source organism: Carcharodon carcharias (assembly GCF_017639515.1). NCBI lineage: Eukaryota > Metazoa > Chordata > Chondrichthyes > Lamniformes > Lamnidae > Carcharodon > Carcharodon carcharias. The sequence continues at coordinate 17,081,738 of NC_054489.1, forward strand.
ATACAAGCCTAGTCTGTCCAACCTTTCCTCAGAAGACAACCCACCCAGTCCACGTATTAGTTTAGTAAACCTTCTATGAACTGCTTCCAATGCACTGACATCCTTCCTTAAATAAGGAGACCAATACTGTACACGGTACTCCGATGTGATCTTACCAATGCCCTGTATAACTGAAGCAAAACCTCCCTACTTTTGCATTCAACTCCCCTCGCACTAAATAATAACACTCAATTAACTTTCCTAATTATTTTCTGTAATTGCATACTAGCCTCTGTGATTCATGCACTAGGACCCCTAAATCCCTCTGTATCTCAGAGCTCTGCAATCTATCACCATTTAGATAATATGCTCCTTTTTTATTTTTCTTGCCAAAATGGACAATTTCACACTTCGCCACATTATACTCCTTTGGCCGAATAACACTATTTGCCAGGTCTTTTCCCACTCACTTAACCTATCTATATCCCTTGATAGCCTCCTTGTGTCCTCTTCACATGTTACTATCCTACCTATCTTTGTGACATCAGCAAATTTAGCAGCCATTCCTTCATCAAAGTCACTTACATAACTTGTAAAAAGTTGAGGCCCCAGCATTGATCCCTGTGGCACAGCACTCATCACATCCTGCCAACCAGTAAAGGACCCATTTATGCCTACCCTGTGCTTCCTGCGAGCTACCCAATCTTCTATCCATGTCAATATGTTATCACCTATACCATGAACTTTTATTTTTCACAGTAACCTTTGACTTTATCAAATGCCTTCTGGAAATCTAAACACAGTACATCCACCTTTATCCATAGCAAATGTTACTTCTTCAAAGAACTCCAATAAATTGGTTAAACATGATTTCCCTTTCACAAAACCATCTTGACCCTGCCAGATTACCTCGAATTTTTCCACATCCCCTATGACATCTTGAATACGACGGGATACAAACCTTTTCCCTATGACAGATGTTAAGTTAACTGGCCTGTAGTTTCCTGCTTTCTGTCTCCCTCCCTTTTTGAATAAAAGGAGTTACCTTCATTATTTTCCAATCTAATGGAGCCTTCCCAGGATTTAGTGAAATATGGAATATTAAGACCAACACATCATCTAACTCACTAGCCACTTCTTTTAACACTCTAGGGTGAGTGCATCGGGGATCGGGGACTTGTCAGCCCGCAGCTCCAACAATTTTCTCGGTAGCCCTTCCTTGGTGATTGTAATTTTCCACAAGTTCCTCCCTTCCATTTCCTGAGTTACAGCTACTTCTGGGATGTTACTTGTATCCTTTACAGTGAAGACTGATACAAAATACTGGTTCAATTCATCTGCTATCTCCTTATGTTCCATTATTAATTCCCCAAACTCACTTTCTATAGGACCAACACTTATTTTGTTAACCTTTTAAAAAAAAAATTGACAGAAACTCTCACCGTCTTTATATTTCTAGCTGGCTTTCTCTCGTACTAATTTTTCCTTATCAATCTTTTGATCATTCTTTGCTGTTTTTCATCTTCTACCCAATCTTCTGGCCTGCCACCCATCTTTGCACAATTATATGGCATTTTCTTTAAGTTTGATGCTATCTTTAACTTTTTTGTTAACCATGGATGGTGGGTCCTCCCCTTGGAATTTTTCTCTTATTGTAATGTATCTATTCTCTGGATTCTAAGATACCCTCTTAAATGCCCGCTTTTGCATCTCTATTGACCTATCCTACAACCTAATTTGCCAGTTTACTTTAGCTAGCTGTGCTTTCATGCCATCATAATTGCCCTTATTTAAGTTTAAAATACTAGTATTAGACCCACTATTCTCTCCCTCAAGCTGAATGTAAAATTCAATCATATTATGCTCGCTGCTGCCTAGGGACGCCTTCACTATGAGATATCTAATCAAATCTAAGTCATTACACAAACCAGGTCTAGTATAGCCTGCTCTCCGGTTGTTGTAAGAAACTAGCCCAAAAACATCCTTTGAATTCCTCATCTAGGCTGCCTTTGCCCATCTGATTTTCCCAGTCTATATGCAAATTAAAATGCCCCACAATTACCGCTGTACTTTTCTGACAAGCTCCTATTATTTCTTTCTTTGTATGCTCACCTACTGTATAGTTACTGTTAGAGGGCCTATATACCACTCTGGCAAGGCATTTTCGCTCTTTATGGTTCAAAAAGTTAGAATTGACTGTTGGAAACCCAAATATCAAAACAAACTGATTAACAAAATGCAGCAGGAACTGAATAATCTCAACCAAAACTTCATTTCCATCACTGAAGCCTTGTAGATATGTTCTAAAATTAGTTTGTACTTGAATATTTTATGACTTTTCATAGATGTGTATTTCATGTTACGGAATCCTTTGAGCTCAAATTTTCTATTGATTAATCAACATAGTAGCATCCCACAACAATGTACGCTTATTGGAGTCATACCCAAGATGCCTTTTACATAACAAAAACAGAATTACCTGGAAAAACTCAGCAGGTCTGGCAGCATCGGCGGAGAAGAAAAGAGTTGACGTTTCGAGTCCTCATGACCCTTCAACAGAACTAGGTGAATCCAAGGAAGGGGTGAAATATAAGCTGGTTTAAGGTGTGTGTGTGTGGGGGTGTGTGTGTGTGGGGGTGTGTGTGTGTGGGGGTGTGTGTGTGTGGGGGTGTGTGTGTGTGGGGGTGTGTGTGTGTGGGGGTGTGTGTGTGTGGGGGTGTGTGTGTGTGGGGGTGTGTGTGTGTGGGGGTGTGTGTGTGTGGGGGTGTGTGTGTGTGGGGGGGGGGTGGTTTGGGTGGGGGGGGAGAAGTGGAGGGGGGTGGTGTGGTTGTAGGGACAAACATGCTGTGATAGAAGCAGATCATCAAAAGATGTCACAGAACAAAAGAACACATAAGTGTTGAAGTTGGTGATATTATCTAAACGAATGTGCTAATTAAGAATGGATGGTAGGGCACTCAAGGTATAGCTCTAGTGGGGGTGGGTGGGAGCATAAAAGATTTAAAAATATTTAAAAATAATGGAAATAGGTGGGAAAAGGAAAATCTATATAATTTATTGGAAAAAACAAAAGGAAGGGGGAAGAAACAGAAAGGGGGTGGGGATGGAGGAAGGAGCTCAGGACCTAAAGTTGTTGAATTCAATATTCAGTCCGAAAGGCAGTAAAGTGCCTAGTCGGAAGATGAGCTGTTGTTCCTCCAGTTTGCATTGGGCTTCACTGGAACAATGCAGCAAGCCAAGGACAGACATGTGGGCAAGAGAGCAGGGTGGAGTGTTAAAATGGCAAGCGACAGGGAGGTTTGGGTCATTCTTGCGGACAGACCGCAGATGTTCTGCAAAGCGGTCGCCCAGTTTACGTTTGGTCTCTCCAATGTAGAGGAGACCACATTAGGAGCAACGAATGCAGTAGACTAAGTTGGGGGAAATGCAAGTGAAATGCTGCTTCATTTGAAAGGAGTGTTTGGGCTCTTGGACGGTGAGGAGAAAGGAAGTGAAGGGGCAGGTGAAGGGAAGATGTGTTTGGTGGTGGCATCATGCTGGAGTTGGCGGAAATGGCGGAGGATGATCCTTTGAATGAGGAGGCTGGTGGGGTGATAAGTGAGGACAAGGGGGACCCTATCATGTTTCTGGGAGGGAGGAGAAGGCATGAGGGCGGATGCACGGGAGTTGGGCCGGACACGGTTGAGGGCCCTGTCAACGACCGTGGGTGGAAAAACTCGGTTAAGGAAGAAGGAGGACATGTCAGAGGAACTGTTTTTGAAGGTAGCATCATCGGAACAGATGTGACGGAGGCGAAGGAACTGAGAGAATGGGATGGAGTCCTTACAGGAAGCGGGGTGTGAGGAGCTGTAGTCGAGGTAGCTGTGGGAGTCGGTAAGTTTGTAATGGATATTGGTGGACAGTCTATCACCAGAGATTGAGACAGAGAGGTCAAGGAAGGGAAGGGAAGTGTCAGAGATGGACCATGTGAAAGTGATGGAGGGGTGGAGATTGGAAGCAAAATTAATACATTTTTCCAAGTCCCGACGAGAGCATGAAGCAGCACCGAAGTAATCATCGATGTACCAGAGAAAGAGTTGTGGAAGGGGGCCTGAGTAGGACTGGAACAAGGAATGGTCCACATACCCCTTAAAGAGACAGGCATAGCTGGGGCCCATGTGGGTACCCATAGCCACACCTTTTATTTGGAGCAAGTGAGAGGAGTTGAAGGAGAAATTGTTCAGTGTGAGAACAAGTTCAGCCAGACGGAGGAGAGTAGTGGTGGATGGGGATTGTTCGGGCCTCTGTTCGAGGAAGAAGCTAAGGGCCCTCAGACCATCCTGGTGGGGGATGGAGGTGTAGAGGGATTGGACGTCCATGGTGAAGAGGAAGCGGTTGGGGCCAGGGAACTGGAAATTGTTGATGTGACATAAGGTGTCAGAGGAATCACGGATGCAGGTGGGAATGGACTGGACAAGGGGAGAGAGAAGGGAGTCAAGATAACGAGAAATGAGTTCTGTGGGGCAGGAGCAAGGTGACACGATCGGTCTACCAGGACAGTTCTGTTTGTGGATTTTGGGTAGGAGGTAGAAGCGGGCCATCCAAGGTTGGGCGACTATCAGATTGGAAGCTGTGGGAGGAAGATCCCCAGAGGAGATGAGGTAAGTGACAGTCCTGGAAACAACGGCTTGATGTTCAGTGGTGGGGTCATAGTCCAGGGAGAGGTAGGAGGAAGTGTCTGCGAGTTGACGCTCAGCCTCCGTGAGGTAGAGGTCAGTGCGCTAGACAACAACAGCACCACCCTTGTCAGTGGGTTTGATGACAATGTCAGGGTTGGACCTGAGAGAACGGAGTACAGAAGTTCAGAGAGAGAGATTAGAATGGGTGAGAGGAGCAGAGAAATTGAGACGACTAATGTCGCGCCGACAGTTCTCAATGAAAAGATCAAGAGAAGGTAAGAATCCAGAGGGAGGGGTCCAGGTGGAGGGAGAATATTGGAGGTGGGTGAAAGGATCCGTTGAACGGGGAGAGGACTCCTGCCCAAAGAAGTGAGCCTGGAGACGAAGACGGCGGAAGAAGAGTTTAGCATCGTGCCGAGTCCGAAATTCATTGAGGTGAGGGCGTAAGGGTATGAAACTAAGTCCTTTGCTGAGCACTGAACGTTCAGCATCGGAGAGGGGAAGGTCGGGGGTATAGTGAATACACGGCTGGGGCTGGGATTGGAAAATGGGGTGGGGATGGAGGGACAGGCAGGGGTGGAGGGTCCTAGATGGGTGTTGGTGTCGATGAGTTGTTGGAGCTTGCGTTCCTTAGCACTTGAGAGAAAGAGAAAAAGTTTCTTATTGAGGCATCGGATGAGACGAAGAATAAAATGAAACCGGGGGCACGCACAGCTTTGAAAAAGGGTACGGCGGTGCTGCTGGAGGGAGAGGTCGAGTGTGTTCATATGGCGGCGCATGGCAATGAGTGTGGATCTCAGAATGTGACAGGAACAGCAGTCTGAGAAACGTTTTATGTTCCTGTAATCCTGGGTGGGTTCGAAACATGAGGGGTGAAATTTCAGTTGAAATCCACGTGGGCTAATTCGGAGATGGAGACAGTCACTGAGAAAGGAGATATGGCTGTGAAAGCGGGTTTTAGTAAACACCTTGTCAAACACCAGGAGAGAAATGGAAAGCAATGAAGGTGAGCAAGGCAAAAGAGAGATACGGAAATCTTGTTGCAGAGACGAACAGAACTTCTTCAAGGAGGTAGGCATTTCTTGAAGAGCAGTGGCAGTCAATTAAACACAGAGATAAAAACAAAAAAACTGCGGATGCTGGAAATCCAAAACAAAAACAGAATTACCTGGAAAAACTCAGCAGTCTGGCAGCATCGGCGGAGAAGAAAAGAGTTGACGTTTCGAGTCCTCATGACCCTTCAACAGAACAAGGTGAATCCAAGGAAGGAGTGAAATATAAGCTGGTTCAAGGTGTGTGTGGGTGTGGGGGGCGGTGGTTTGGGTGGGGGGAGAAAAGTGGAGGGGTGTGGTGTGGTTGTAGGGACAAACAAGCTGTGATAGAAGCAGATCATCAAAAGATGTCACAGACAACAGAACAAAAGAACACAAGTGTTGAAGTTGGTGATATTATCTAAACGAATGTGCTAATTAAGAATGGATGGTAGGGCACTCAAGGTATAGCTCTAGTGGGGGTGGGGGGAGCATAAAAGATTTAAAAATATTTAAAAATAATGGAAATAGGTGGGAAAAGAAAAATCTATATAATTTATTGGATAAAACAAAAGGAAGGAAGAAGAAACAGAAAGGGGGTGGGAATGGAGGAGGGAGCTCAAGACCTAAAGTTGTTGAATTCAATATTCAGCCCGGAAGGCTGTAAAGTGCCTAGTCGGAAGATGGTGTTGTTCCTCCAGTTTGCGTTGGGCTTCACTGGAACAATGCAGCAAGCCAAGGACAGACATGTGGGCAAGAGAGCAGGGTGGAGTGTTAAAATGTCTTTTACATAGTGAAGTTCATACAGCCATACAATTTATCCACAAACGTCAGGCTCAGACATCACACACATGCTGTAAACAAGGCAAATCATGAAACAAAATTGCATTCTGTACCAATTAAATTTGGAATTTCCCCAAGTCAACAAAAATAATTTTGTTAACTCCTCTCAGCACATCATGCAATTGCTTCTTTTGCCATTTACCTTAAATCGGTATCCTCTGATTTCTGCCTGTGGGAACAGCTGTTTCCTATTAACTATCTACACCCCTCATGATTTTGAGCCCCTCTATTAAATCGCCTTAAAACCTTATCTTCTCTAAGAAGACGACCAGCTTCTCCTGTTCTATTCACATAACCGAAGTCGCTCATCCCTGGAACCATTCTTGTAAATCTTTTCTGCACCATCTCTAATGCCTCTAATGTTACATCAATATCCAGACATATAAATGAAACCAAGCATAATAAACAATTACATTGTTCCTGGTCTGAGAGGTTCATTTATATCATGAGGAGATTGATAAGCATGTTCTACAATGAGACAACATATCACAGAACTGTGAATAATTCTTCCAAGTAGTTGCAGCATGAATAAAACACGTCCCCAGTTGTCTCGGAACTTTTAAGATGAAAGTTTTGGGTGAGGATTTCCTTTTAATTCTAACAGAACCCCATGGTAGCACAGTAGAAATCCATTGTTATGGTGGTTCAGGTGGAAACCTGGCACAAATCTAGCTGCATGCGAGGATGCCTAATTCACGAGAATGCAAAAGCAAACGAAAATCTAGCTAACTTACATTTAGTACACAGATTATACCAAATGTATGGACATACAAACTCTTAATCTAGGGCAGAGGAAGAGCTGATCAATACCACAGTAATAACATTATGGCAATGCCAAATGTGTAAGGAATTCAGTCGCATTCCTAAAACTGACTTAAGAAACCCACAAACACTACCACCTAGAAGGACAAGGGCAGCAGATAGATGGGAACACCACCACCTGGAAGTTCCCCTCCAAGTCACTCACCACCCTGACTTGGAAATATATCGCTGTTCCTTCACTGTCACTGGGTCAAAATCCTAACAGCACTGTGGGTGTACCTACACCACAGGGACTGCAGTGTTTCAAGAAGGGAGCTCACTACCACCTCCTCAAGGCAACTAGGGATGGGCAATAAACGCTGGCCCAGCCAGCGAAGCCCACATCCTGCAAATGAATAAAACTGTTCATTTTATTTTCAATCAAACAATGAGAAGCAGTGAATAATCTTAACAAAACAAGACAAAGGAAGAAAATATCCGTCATCAAACACCTCAATGTCATTAGATTATGACCTTGCATCAAGACTTTTCGATCATACAAGTGGCTTCCTCATGGTTCTGATGCAACAGTGTGGTTATTGAAGGTTTCAGGTTTGCAGCCTGCTGGCAAGTCACTGCCTGCACTAAATCTATTAAGTGCCTTCAATAAGAAAGCTATGCTGCAGAAATCTTCCCACGCATTTATTATTGCAGATGCTTTAGACAGGAACAGACCTAATTGGCTACTTTGGCACTAGCAACCTATTTTAATAGTTGTAACCATTACTGCATTTGTTCTGCTACAGCCAAGCAGTGTTATTTTGTTCAATGTTATTATGTAGAATCTAACCAGGATAATTTTTCCCAAATTGTGGATCCAATGATAGTTCCCAAGTGCTCTACAAGAATGATAGGAAACTTTGATGATAATTTCACAGACAACAAACCTGGCAAAGATTTTTTTTTCCTCTAATAATTGTGTTGAATTTATACTCAAAATTAATGGCAACAGTCCAGGAGAAAGGAACACTTCTACTTTACGCATCTAGTCACAGCCAGCCACAGATTAAATAATCAAAAATTGGATGTAATATGAAACCACCTCTACACTGCCACAATAATATACCTGTTACAAGTAAGCCAACAAACTGTGTGAACTAAAAGAACAAACTTACATTTACGTAGCACCTTTCATATCCCAAGGACATTTCTCAAACATTTCACAACCAATAAAGTACTTTTGAAATGCAGTCGCTGTTGCAACGAAGGAAAATACTGTAGCCAATTTGCACCTAGCACAAACAGCAATGAGATAAATTAATTAAACTGGGGGTCAGGGATAAATGTTGACCAGGACACTAGGGAAACTAACCTGATCTTCTTCAAACACTTCCACGGCATTTCTCACGTTCTCCCGAGAAGGCAGACAGAGCCTTAGCTGATGGAACTTTTAACAGCACAACAATCCCTTTGCATTGAAAGTATTTGGTACAATACTAAATATTTATTTTAGGTATGTACTAGTTCAGTAAAGGCGGCACTTGCATAGTTAAGCAACCATGTCAATAAATAAGGCAGACTGCATCAAGCTGAAAGAAAACATTTTCACAATTATAAAAAGTCAAAGTCCACAGGGCTGAGGTACACAAGTCTATAACAGGCAACAACAAATAGTAAATGAATACTTCTTATCCTTTTCTTCACACTGAAGAGAGCAAAATACATGCAAAATTAAGACAACTTGAGGAGCTTAATGGTTTTAAATACACATAAAAAAAAGGTAATGGAGAAAGGACAGGGACTTGAGAGAAATTTCCAGCCCCTCTTGGTTTCTATCCCAAGCTGTTAAACAATATACGAGATGAAATCACGGGATATGTTAGTTACCATTTTCCAATGTGCTCTATATTCAAGATTTGCAACTGTGAATTGAAAAACTGCACGTTACCCCATTTCTACAAACAGCAACAACTTTAATTTATAACAGCACCTTTAATGCAGCTAAAGGTCCCAAGATGCTTGATCAATTACGGAATCATTACAAGAATCTATAATCTGGGATCGAATAATGAGCATTTTGAATAAGTATTAGCGGTCTTAAGTAGCCTAGCTAAATTTTTTGAGGAAACCATTGGCTTGGTAGATAAAAGAGCATCAATGGAAATTCTCCACATGGGCTTCCAGAAGTCATTCAATAACGTTCTGCACAACCTTATCAGGCTATCAGATTAATATAGCTGGAGAAAAGCTGATAATGATTTGGATGAAGGAAGAGGGAGTTGTATATGTAAGGGTACAGATAACTCTATTCTAGGAGATTCAGCAAATTGGGTGGGTGAGAGCAGAATTTACAACAGAGCACAATAAGTGAGCAAAGTGGGATCATCTACTTTGGGTTCAAGAAGCACATTAGAATATTTTCTTAATGGGGACAAACTAGAACTTGCAAGGAAATAAAAGGGATGTAGGTATCTGCAGATAAATCACAAAGGCTGCTACACCTTTAAGTTAAGAGGTTTGGAATACAAAAGTGAGGAAGTGATTCATCAGATGTACACTGCAGTAAGAGGAGGTTCTGGTGGCAATTTGGGTAGTGTCCCTCCTCTGAGCCAGAAGCTCCGGATTCAAGTCCCATTCTAGGAATTGATTGCCAAGAAAGGTACATGCATAACGCGAATAAACAGGTTGAGTATCAATCTGTAAATCTTCCAACATATGCGTCAAAGGCAGGTGGTAAGAGGAGTGATTTTTGGTCAGCCATGTAATAGAAAGAAAATTGGAGCCTTTACTACCACTATTCACAGCTCAGGGCTACAACTGTCATGTAAAAGTGCATGTTGCCACAGCAACTCTGACTCCTCAAGAGGTCTTGCTGGCTCAGTTGGCTCGATGCCCAGTGTGAATCAAATTGGTGCCAACAGCATGGGGTTTAATCCCTGTTCCAGCTTGGGTGGATTTGGAACCTGCCTCGATGCCTCACCCATGGAGGAGACCATGGCACTGTGGGTCACACCTGCCTTCAGGCAGAGAACTGAGGATAACATATCAAACCCTAGCACACCCTTTGCTCCATTATAGGTGGCCAGGCCTGTACCATGGAAAGCAGCAGGAAACTTGGGTGAGCTAAACATTCAATGGGAGGAAGGGTTATAGCTGTAAACAGCCAAAGTTTAAGGTTCAGGATGGGAGAGAAATAATGATGGAACAAGCAGAGAGCAGTAGGAGCATTTTGAAAATAATTTCTTAAAGTGTATAGTTTAAAAGGCATGACAAAAGCTTTTAAAAAAAACTACATAAAAATTGTAAAAACATCGGACTGCTGCCCTCTGCAAAATCCAGGCTAGAGTTACAGAACAGGGCATGGTCTATGCCAGTTCTCAACTGGGATTCCACGAGGTCGAGGGGTACATGAAAAATAGCCAATAGAAAATCTTCTTTCATTCGTCATCTCAATCTAGTGCATTCTTGATCAATAATCTTTGCCTTATTCAAATTTCTACATTAGCTGTGGTCAATCGGATTGTTTAGTTTATTCAGCGCTTTGGATGGGCAATGCAAAGCCAATCAGTGCAGCAACTACAAGTGGGGATGGGCGATATCACCGTGCTTCAGAAATGGGAGGGCAGGGATATGCAGTACAGAGAGAGATACAAAGGTCTGAACCAATGGGGAGTACAGGGGTCATCACTAGGCCATTAAAAGGTGCAGTTTTCTCAATTCATTCAGTAAGGAGCAGCAAATCAATGAATGATAAATAACCAACAATGGTGTTCAGAGGAACTTGTTTGAGGCCATGGTACCAAGGAAGCTCTCATATTTTGGGCATGATGCAAACAGAAAGGGAGTTTGGAAAAAGAGGTAATGCAAGGCAAAACACCTGGAAAACGTGCACAAGGAAGACCCAAGATGGCATGGATGGATAATATCAGAATGTGGATTGACCTCTCCATGGGACAGGCAGCCAGGGCAGCAGAGAATAGAAATCAGGAAAGAAAGATTGTTCATGGTTGTCTATCCTCAGAACAAGGGCAGATGAAAGACAAGACAGTAACAATGGAGTCACCAAGGGGGAATTTCCTCTTTACACCCAGTCGAGGGTGCCAGTAATGTCGGGATTTAGGGCCTGGTTCAAGTCATATCCTGTGCTGGTTTGTCTCCTGATTTGACATTAGTGGAAAAATAAATTTGCAACTAATTTCCATTATCAACTAGAAAAGTAAAGTTGATTGGGTTTTAAATCTCCTGTGTAATAAATAGAATTAATGACATTGTAGTTTTGCTTGTTCAAAACTATAGTTCATTATCTCAAACATTGTGGGGTTCTTTCATACTCTGTGCAGAAGGCAAGAGCTCCATTCCCCAGCAGGCCCAAGAACTCCAACGCATGCACGAAGTACAGCGGGGTGACAGGCTGCTCATGTTTCATGCTAGCTTTGTTTGCAGTGAAAGGGCTCGGCCGTCCTAGACATCTGTAATGTGCCTGTGTGCAGCGAAAACAACAATCACGGAACCCAGTTGTAGTGCCAAAACAAGGGGAGTCCTAGTACAGAAAGAGAGAACCCAGAGGGAGAAAGACCATCCAGAAAGGAACCACCAGAGGAGACCATCAGTAGGAATCACCAGGGGAGAAACCATTGGGAGAGGAGATAGAAGAAGAGGTTCCAAGCAGCAAAAGTGCTGCAATTGGCAGTTTCCAGGTAGTGAGGGCTTGAGAGAAGTCATGGGAAGGTGACAAAGGGTCACTAGATCTGGAAAGGGTTAGGGCTCAGAATCAGCCCTGGGAGTCATTTATGGCTTGATGCAGCCAGGAGACTGGAATGCAGGGAAACCCAGGGACAATGACAGCTCAATGAAGCTAACCATTTGTGAAGAGTTGAAATTGTGCCAGTAATTAGATGCTAGAGTGCAGGTTTGGGAAGTATGAGTTGAAGAGATTAATCATTGGGAGGTGTGCAGTCAACATGGCAGTCCCATTTAGAGAGGCTTTTGAGGGAATTCACAAGTTAGATCTTTGAAAGTAGAGACTTGCAATCCTCATGAGGGGGCCTGATTGCCAGCTCTTCAGTTTTTCCCACCCACACAGTACTATATCCAAGTTGAGATGGACGCATGGAGACTCCATGAACATAGATCAACCTCACGACTATGATTGCAGTACAGATTCTATATTATTAGGTTAAAGACATGCTGTGCCCTGAAGACATGATCACCAAGTTTTGTAATCAAGTAAAATCTGCTGCACTAACTTCCTCCTAGTTTAATCTTCAATTGCAGTCTACGGAGTAATCTGCATGGCTCATTTAAGACTGCTATTCTTCTGCTATTCAAAGGACACAACACGACTTCATGTCAATACCCACAAAAACAACAACAAACTTCACAGTTCAGTTCATAGGGAGAATGGTCCATTTACAAGAGTGGTCCAAATACTGAGCATGGGAAAACGCTATGAAGGCAGCCCTAATGCATAACCATTGTGAATATATCCATTATGTTCAAAAGTTTTACTGCTTTAAACCTCATCACCTGCAGTGCAATGACATGTAACAATCCCAGAAATAAAAATACTCTTACAGCAGTTATATCTTTCAAAACAAATGTTAAAGTCTTTCAAAATAACCAAGACTTATGCATAAATTATAAAAGCAATCAAAATGTTAGGTGGACAAAACATTTTCATTATATAGCCTGTTTTATGTCCAACTACAATCCAAATTACTGCCCTGGTAGAAAAATAACAGACTTGGTCAATTTGGTTTGTGCTTTTACATAGAAGCATCTCCAGCAAAACAATGAAATCCTCAGCACAGAATATGGTAAGATCCAAAAAAAAATTACCTGGAAAATAGGAATCAAAAATATATTGAATGCAATGTCAAATTTAAAGCATGGTGGAAAGTAATTCCCATAAGTGTCTCAAATCTATATAAATTACAAAGCTATTCAAACCAAGAGAAAGCATTTCTAATTTGCCATGGACATTCAAATTGAGAAACAAGAAAGACTGAAGACACTGCAAAAGGTTTAGGAAATAATTTAGTTTGGTCATGGAATTAGGCAGGGGTACAGCAAGTTACATTTGACAGCAAAAACGTTAAGTATTACAAAACTGAATTACCTAGAGAAGACTTAGAAAGGGAGCTTGCAATGAAAAGACAACCAACAGTCATGTCTGATCAATGCAGTGAATTAAACGTTATTAGGATGCTGACATGTATAGCCAGAACAGCAAAGTATAAGTCCACATAAACTACATTGTACAATTCGCTGGTTAAAGCATGCTTCCAGGTGTCGTGTAGTTTGGTTCACAAGGAAAAATTAAAGATTTCACTACATAGTCTAGAAAAAAGACAATTAAGAGATTCAATGATTGCAACTATAAAAAATATTCAGAGAACAAATGAATGAAAATTAATTTTTCAAGGTATGTCAGAAAAGAAGGGCCAAAGCAGATCAACTGAAATTAGTAAAAAAAAAATACAAAACCAAATTTTGCAGATGCTGGAAAATCTGAAATAAAAACAGAAAATGCCAGAATTTCTCAGCAAGACAGGCAGCATCTGAGGAGAGAAACTGAATTAACGTTTCAGGTCCGTGATGACTCTTGATCAGAAAAATGAAGTAGTAGTAATTTATTACATGCTCAGAGATCAAACATAAAATAAACAAAACTATGTTTTGACTCCACATTATATAATGTGCCTTCACACCAATTTCATTAGGCCATGGCTTCATCACTGACCAGGGCATTTAACAATTTGTAAATGAAAGTGAACAAAAGAAATGGTGTAGATTTACAGTACTTACAGGTTCATATCTTGGAAGAAATAGAGTATTGGACACAGCATTCACCTACCCTATCAAAACTGACACCAAACTTAGTTTCTGAGGCTTGCTGTATCAAAAGAGAGCTGTTCTGTGTGAATGAAATTGCTTTTTAACCCTTTAAGTATTCCAAAAAGAGAGAAGCCAACACTGTGGCACATTTTGCTTCATCTTCTAACAGCTGATCACATTAGGATTAAACTACTCAAGAGTTCATGGTGAAGCTTTCAACCCTTGTCCATATTTGGGTGCAATTTTTCCTGTCAGTCCAGGAGAGAGTGAGCGGAAATTTCACCTTTGCTAGAAGTGTGAAATGGTGATAGAAAATCAGCCAATTGTTACATACTTCGCCTGATCTTCCTTTCCACTGACAACAATTTTAAGTTTCAAATTAAGCATTTTGCAAAAATAGGCAACACAACAAAATTTGCTGATCTCAAATTTAAGGTGAAACCATAAGTTTCAATGGTTTCTGTGCAGAAAGGTTTTAGAGATGGAAGGAAAAAAATCATTACCTTTTGTTGTTGCTTTTGGATTTCAAACTACTCAATAACCAAAACTCAGCACTATGTTCAAAAAAGAAACATCGCTCAAGACAACCTGATCATGTTGTGTGGATTTGGGGGAAAAAAGAGAAAACCCACAAGTGAACCTCAGCAAAAAAAGAATGGATTCAAAACCTAACCTCTTGCACCAGCCTGCAACAGTCAATAAAATACAAAAATATCTTTGATACAAGACTGAAGGAGCAATTAAGTTTGTTTCTGAAAAAAGACGTTTAGCAATTTGGATAACATAGCGTTAGTTATTGAGTGACTGTCAGTATTTCTGAATTACTCTGACCGCAATCTTTTTGAAGTTAAGAATCGTTCTTTCTGATAAAGTTTCATCAGCAAGCTCTTAGGAAAAGTAGGAAGAAAGAGTGGGGGGCAACTAGAGACAAACTTGACCATATCCTCACCCAACATACACACACGTGCATTTTCCATCAGGAGTCAACAGAGTACAAAGTGGAGCAGAAATGCTGGCTGACTTTTCCTTGTCCGTAGCCTGACAGTCCTCAATATCAATTTCAAACTGCATTAATCCTCTAGCTGGCAACAGTGAAGAGCACAGCCCAGAGATTGGACTGGGGTTTCTTGATCTTTCTGGCTCAGCAGCACACTACATGGTGCACTCAAGAGTTGAGTTCTTAGGTGAACCAATTTTCAATGAAAATGTTATCTTAAGGTCACTAAGTAAAATATTTCATGGTTTCTCAACATTTAATTGAAAAGCTGTCCCCTGTGGATTAGCAGAATGAGAGAAACTCTTTTTTTCAAAAAATTACGAACTGTTAGTTAAGTCATTACTCAAGTCTGGCCTCTTTCCCACTTTTCCAAACTGGAAAACGAATTTCACTAATTAGATTTCAGTAGGTTAAAGTTGTAATGCATGGAAAAAGCTAACATACACACCATATGGACTTACAAGTAGTTCACTGGTTAAAGCAAAAATGTCAGTTTGAGTTACAGAACCTATACTGTCAACAACAAATATTTCTTCAGTGCTTCTAAAATACAGAAATGCCTCAAATGCTTTAGTGTGAAGAATGGGCTACAAAATAGGAGAGAAATTAAGAACATAGTAAAATCACAATCAGGGAGCCAAAAAATTGGTTGGGAAAATGCGATTTTGAGTGTTTTTGAAAACAGAGGTGGTATGACAAAGGAAATTCGAGAAGTTGTTCCAGAGGGTACAGACATGAAGACTGATGGTACAGCAGCGAAAGGTAGCAAATTAATACAGGAGATTTTTGGTGTCCTACACCTGACCGTTTTTAGCCTTTTCATCAATGACCTTCCCTCCATAAGGTCAGAAGGATGCTCGCTGATGATTGCAGTGCTCAGTACCATTTGCAATTCCACAGATGAAGATATAGTCCTATCCATATGCAGCAAAACCTGGACAGTGATCAGGCTTAGGCTGATAAGTGGCAAGTAACACCCTTGCCACAGAAGGGCCAGGCAATGGCCATTTCCAACAAGGGAGAACCCAACCAACTCCCCATGACATTCAGCAACATTAGTATGCTGAAACTCCTAGCAAGCTAGGAGTTACCACTTAACAGAAACTTAACTGGACCAGCTACTTCAATTCTGTAGCTATTAAAACAATTCAGAGGTTGGAAATTCTGCAGCAAGTAACTCACCTCCTGACTTCCCAAAGTCTGTCCACTATCTACAAGGTACAAGTCAGGCATGTGATGGAAAACTCTTCAATAGCCTGGGTGAATGCAGCTCCAACAATACTCAAACTCAATACCAACCAGAACAAAGCAGCCCACTTGATTGGCACCCCATCTACCACCTTAAACATTCACTCCCTCCACCACTGACGCACAGTGGCAGCAGTGTGTATCATCTACAAGATGCAATGCAACATGTCACCAAGGCTCCTTCCACAGCACCTTCTAAACCCATAACCTCTACCGCCTAGAAGGACAAGGACAGCAGATGCATGGTAATACCACCACCTCTAAATTCCCCTCCAAGCCACACAGGACCCTGACTTGGAACTATATTACTGCTCCTTCAATGTCTCTGTGTCCCCCTTCCTAACAGCACTGTGGGTGTACCCACACTAGACAGGCTCCAGAGGTTCAAGGCAGCAGCTCATCACCACCTTCTCAAGGAAACTTAGGGATGAGCAACAAATGCTGGCCTTACCAATGACACTCACATCCCATGAAAGAATAAAAAAAGATGAGTGCTGGTACATATGGCTGAAAAAAAAAAAATTACTGACATAAGGCACATTATTACTGCCAGCTTGTTTTGTTTGACCTGGAATGCTTGATAATCAATTGTACTTTAATTATTGATTATTAATTGCTAAGAATACAAAATTTACACAAGCAAGAATTTCTCTTTTGAAATCCATGTTATTCATTATTATACTTTTCTAGATGCTCTTCATTCCCTCCTCTCGTGGGGATTCCATTATTTTTCCTACCACCAGGGGTAAGCTGACTAGTCTAGAATACGCACAGCTCTGATCCCCTTCTTAAATTTAAGAATTAAATTGGCTGTCAATTCTCTGGCACCACAGTTTTTTTTCTAACAAATTATTAGATATGTGCAGTACTGCCTCTGCTATCTCTTCCCTAAATTCTTTTAAAATGCGTGGATGCAAGACATGGGGACCAGGGCTTTATCCTTGCAGCTTGATTAATTTATTCAATACACCCCTTTTTTATTTTAAAGGCACTTACCTCATTAGTCATCTCATCATGTCTACCTCTTCTATCTCATTAATACCTGATTGAAATAATTATTTAGTATTTCTGTTAGCTCTCTATCGTTAACTGGAGTATTATCCTGTCTATCCCTTAATTCCTATCCCAACCTCCACTTTTTTATTGATGTGCTGAGAGATATTTTACTGTTTTGTTTCATGTTCCTTGATAATTTAATTTCACAGTTCCTCTTTGCCCTAATTTTTTTTAAACTTTTCTCCCAACCTCCTCATATTCTCTCATCATACATTCTCCTGCTGTCTATGTACTTATCATATGCCTCTTTACTAATCCTCAATTGTTCCCTTATGCCTTTGGAGTCCCACTGGTGTTTAGTTTGTTCTTTCTTTTAAGCAGAATATATTTTCCTGCACACTGTTAAACACCATTTTAAACATTTCCCTTTGTTGTTCTACATTGCTATTCTTGCCAATATTGTTACTCTTTTATTTTCCTAAGTTCTATTTTCAGCCCCTCAAAATCAGCTTTTCTCCAATCTATTAACTTGGTTTTCATCATGCTTATGTCCTCTTCTATTATCATCTTCAAGTATACTATATTATGGTCCTTACTGCCTGGATGTTTCCCTAATTTTATTTCTCTTATCTACTGTGGTTCATTCCCCATTACTAGATCCATTAGTCCCAATCTTCCTTTGTTGGGCTCATTACATATTGCGTTAGAAAGGAATCCTGTACACATTGTAGGAACTCCATTCCATTCTACCCCTTATCAACCTTTTCTGACCAATTCGTATTGGGGTAGTTAAAACCCCCATGATTATTATTCTATGCTTCTTACTCAATTCCCTCATTTGGATGCATGTTTTTTCCTCCACCTCTCTCTACTATTAGGTGGTCTTTGGACTAGAGATATTAGTGATTGATCCATTGTCATCATTTATCTTTATCTATTTGGAATCTATTCTTGTCTTGTTGATAGCTCTTTTTGCTACTGCTATTATGTTATCCATAGTAAGTACAGTTACTTCACCTTTTTCCCTCGCTATCGCTTCTAAATACGTCTTACCCTGGAATGTTTAACTTCCAGTCCTGATTTTTCTGTAACTATGTCTCAGTAACGGCTACTAGGTCTGGTTCCTCCCAGCACATCATTGCCTCCAGCTCCCCTGTCTTATTATGAACATTGCGTGCTTTGCTGTATAGACATTTTATTTCTTTTTTAAAAAGATATCCTCTCACTTTATGTTTAACCATCTTTTCAGATTTTGATTCTCTATTCCTTTGCCAACGATCTTCCTTACTGTATTCTTTTCTACAATCTCCTTCCCTATTTTGTTTACATTTAAGCTGTTTACATTTCTTGTAGATCTCTTCCTGCCCCTCCCCACCTCATTAGTTAAAAGCCTTTGCCATCTCCCTATTTACCCTTTCCGCTAAGGCACAGGTCCCTTCCTAACTCAGGTGGAGCGCGCCTCATCGGTACAGCTCCTTTGTGTCCCAGAACTGGTGTCAGTGTCCTCTGAAAAGGAATCCAGCTTTCCCACACCAACCCTTTAGCTACATATTAATTCTCCTGATCTGCCTGCTCCTATGCCAATTTGCAAGTGATTCAGACAATAACCCAGAGATTACCACCCTCGAGGTTGTATTTTTTAATTTAGAGCTTAACTCTTGGTACTCTTTCAGCAGGGCCTCCATCCTATTCCTTCCCATGTCGCTGTTCCAACATGGACCATGACAACTGGATTTAACTACAGCACCCACCCCTCCCACCACACAACTTTGCAAGTTCCACTCCAGTCACCTGATATCCCTTACCCTAAAACTGGGTAGGCAATACACCCTTCGAGATTCTCCTCCTTGGCTGCAGACAATGCTATCTACCTCCCTAGAATCCCCTAATAATAACACATAGCTATTCTACATTCACCAACCTCCCTCTACCCCCAACAACCAACAGCCTTCTCAGCCATGGTGTCTTGACTTGCATTGCGGCTGTTCTCTCTGCACTATTCCTCCTTGTCCTCACAGGTAGCAAGTGCATTACACCTGCTGGACAGGACCAGATTCTATGGGGCCTCCTTCCCAATCTCTCCTAAAACCCCCTACCTAGATCACTAACAGTCATATCTTCCCTTTCCTGAATCAGTGTTTTCTTCTGGGACAAAAACAAAAATAACTGGAAAAACTCAGTAGGTCTGACAGCATCTGTGGAGAGGAAGACAGTTAATGTTTCTACTCCAAATGACTCTTCATCAGAACTAAGGAAATATAGAAATGAGGTGAAATATAAGCTGGCGGAGGGGGGATGGGACAGAAAGAGCTGGATAGTGGGCCAGTGATAGATGGAGGCAAAGAAGAGATTGCCAAAGATGTCATAGACAAAAGGACAAAGGGGTGTTGATAGTGGTGATATTAACTCAGGAACGTGCTAATGGGGACATTAAGGGTAGCAAGCAGGACAAACAAGTAGCAGTTGGCCCTAGTTGGGGTGGGGGGGGAGGGAGGGATCGAAATAGGCTAAAAGGTGGAGATAAAACAATAGATCGAAATAAGTTTAAAAATAGGTGGGAAAAGAAAAATATATTTTTTTTAAATTATAAATTATTGGAAAAGGGGGGGATCGGAAAAGGGGTGGGGATGGAGGAGAGAGTTCATGATCTGAAGTTGCTGAATTCAATATTAAGTCCGGAAGACTGTAAAGTGCCTAATCGGAAGAAGAGGTGCTGTTCCTCCAGTTTGCGTTGAGCTTCACTGGAACATTGCAGCAGGCCAAGGACGGACAATTTACTTCTCTGACTAGGCACTTTACAGCCTTCTGGACTTAATATTGAGTTCAACAACTTCAGATTATGAATTCTCTCCTCCATCCCCACCCACTTTCCGATCCCCCTTTTTCAAATAATGTATAATTTTTAAAAAATATATATTTTTCTTTTCCCTATTTTTTAATGTATTTCAATCTATTGTTTTATCTCCACCTTTTAGCCTATTTCGATCCCTTCCCCCACCCCAACCCCACTAGGGCCATCTGCCACTTGCTTGTCCTGCTTGCTACCCTTAATGTCCCCATTAGCACATTCCTTAGATAATATCACCACCGTCAACACCCCTTTGTCCTTTTGTCTTTGATATCTTCGGCAATCTCCACCTATCACTGGCCCTCTATTCATCTCTACCTGTCCCAACCCCCTCTACCAGCTTATATTTCACCTAATTTATCTACTTCCTTAGTTCTGATGAAGAGTCATACGGACTCGAAACATTAACTGTGTTCCTCTCTACAGATGCTGTCAGACCTGCTGAGTTTTTCCAGCTATTTTTGTTTCACATTTCCAGCATCTGCATTATTTTGCTTTTATCTTAGTGTTTTCTTCTGGGATATGACTGCACTCTGGATAAAACCATCCAAAAAATTCCTCCCACTCCCTTGTGTGTTGGAGACTTCTCACACCCCAGTTCAATGATTCTAAGCCAGGGAGATGAGACGGAGACATCTTCAGCAGATGTATTTGCTCGGGATAGTCTCGCCTTCCATAAACTTCCACATTCTGCAGTCCAGACATTCAACCTGCTCTGCCATATCCTAGGCTGGCCTCACCTTATGTAAAGTCTTTATTCAACAATTATTTGTAGTTACATTATGTCATTTAGCTAGTTAAGCTATAAATTTAATAGTGCTTATTTTCCTAGTCCTAGTTTAACCGACAGCCCTCGTTTAAAGAGGAAAAACAGACCTCAAAACTCACCAACCCCACCTATCTGCTCACCTAAATAATGTCTCTAGATTTCAACTCTCAGGTTTTCCTATCTCCCTCTCTCGAGCCATTCCTTGGTTTGTAAAATACTAGAACAGCACCCATTCCCCAAATCCTCAGCGTTAATTACTCTTTAGAAGCAGTGCTCCATTGAACTGGACTTTGTGCTACTCTGTACTACTTACATAAAGTCATTGCATATCACTAACGCAAAAAATAGATTTCCCCAACCAAGAAAAATCAATCTTTTTGTAGAAACAATAAAAACTGATTTTCAAGTACGCACGTATTCATCCAAATAAAGTTTCCTTCTCCTTTAATTTTCATTGAAACTTAAATAAAATCATTTTTATCTGCTGCAGGTAAATCTTCAGTCATAACAAAAGCAAAATCTTGTTTATGAAATTAGTCCTATCGTTATGATCGTCCTACCAAGCCCTGACAGCTGTGAATTAGAGAGCACCACACAACTGATAGATAATTATGCTGCAATTTAGAGGCAATGTTGGGTTTCTATACTCTTTTCCACTCCATTAGATCATAGAGAAAAAAAAATCTGAAGTGAGCCTGTTATGGAGTTTCTATATGACAGGAAATATAACGTGCCTGCCTGAAATCTCATTCCCTGAGCATAGTGACAGCCCTTCCCTTTAACCAATCGATACTACTCAACCTGCCCCCGGGCATTCAGACTCTGAGGTAGAAGTGGGCTTGGTCCACTGCCCCACCCCATTACCCCTCAACCTCATCCTCCCAGCCCCTCCAAACCTCACCATCCCCCCCCCCCCAACCTTTCACTTGTTTTAATTAAACAGCATGTTGTTAACTCCAGCTCCCCTTGCACTGGGACTGAGCTGAAACTTTAACCTTAACACACAAGAGAGAGAAAAATAAAATCCACAACAGACACATACATAAGAAATACAGGAAACCCATGGCTAAGAACTGAAAACGCTTCCTTGGAAAATGATACATAAAAATCTAGGCAGAGTCCAAACTTTTTAATCAGAAAAAGAAGTCACTTAAAATCCGCACCCTCAAAAAAAAAAGAGGCATTAAAATGCGGCTCAATAAAGGGAGAGAGAGAGAGAGAGAGACTTTGACAAACGCAGTGAAATCCAACACTTGGTAAAAGCTGACAGGAGAGGGAGAAAAAGAAAAAGTTCCACAATTTCATCTCAGAAGCAAATTTTAACTCAAAAAACGACCCAAAATGTAAAAGTGAAACCCGCAGCGTGCGGCCAACGTGCAAAAATAACGGGTTCGGGCTTCCGCGCAGCTTCAATCCAGTGGCTTTTTTTATTTTTTTTTATATACATGGCCCCAGAGAATTAATCAGTTTTTTTTTCCCACACCCCACACCCCGCCCGCCCCCCCCCCCCCCCCCCCCCCCGCCCAAAAAAAACCCCCCCCAAAAAATAGGATCCTCACTAAGAAGAAGAAGAAGGGCCCAGAAAGATCGCGCTTCAAGTCCAATTTTCCCTGGAAACAGGCCCCGGGGGCCCAGCTGCTTCTTACCTGGGGCTTGTTTGGCCGTTTCTAGAACTGTCCGTTTGTCGGTGCCGTTTCCCCGGTTGTTAGTTTATTGTTGTTGTTTTATTCTATCCACCCCTCAGTTCAGTGTTTTATTATTTTTTTGCCCTCTTCCCCGCTCCTCGCTCGAGCCCTCGGCCCCGCTCGCACTGACGCACAGCAGCCGCCTCCCGCCCACTTCCGCCTCCCCGCTTCCAGCGCGCCCGTTGACACACGCTCCCTTGGAGCCAACCTAGGGAGCGTCCGCAAATCGCACTTTTTTTTTAAAAAAACACACACACACACACATATATATATATATATATATATAAACATACATATATATAGGAAAAATGAAACTGGAAAAGAAATAGAGAAAAAAAATTTTTTGCAGCTTGCAGTGTCATGTGGGGTGACCCAACTCTCGGGGAGAAAAATCGGGGGCCACTCTGGCACGGCTCGGAGGGTGGGGCGCTGTGAGGGGGCATTAAGCGGGAGGGGCGCAGTGACTGCACCGACGCAAGATTTAAACGCAGGAGGAAAAAAAATAGTTTGGATCAGTACTCTTATTTCCCAGTTTTTACTGGGGTTCTATTTTATGGTATACAAGAGCAGTTCGGACCAGCGTTCTTATTTCCCAGTTTTTGCCGCTTCTTCATTCTGGGAGGACCCAGATGACCTGAAAAACAGCGTCCTGGGTGCATGAAACCCGGGGCATGGGACAGTGGGCTTAATTACAGGGCAATCCCGTAAAGTTAGGGACGGTGGTCACCCTGCATGTGATGCGCAAAAGCAAAAATGCTGCAGATGCTGGAATTTTTTTTGAAATTCTTTCATCAGATAAGGGCGCCACTGGCAAGGTCAGGATTTGTTGCCCACCCTAATTTCCTTTGATAAAAGCAAAATACTGCGGATGCTGGAAATCTGAAACAAAAACAGAAAATGCTGTATACGGACTCGAAACATTAACTCTGTTTTTCTCTCAACAAATGATGTTAGACCTGCTGAGTTTTTCCAGCATTTTCCGTTTTTGTTTCAGATTTCCTTTGAACTGAGTGGTTTGCTAGGCCATTTCAGAGGGCAGTTAAGAGATGACCAAATTGCTGCGGCTCTGGAGCTACATGTTGGCCAGACCAGGCAAGGATGGCAGATTTCCTTCCCTCAAGGGCATTAATGAACCAGATAGGTTTTTACAACAATGTTTTTATTGTCTCCATTATTGAAACTAGATTACAATTCCAAAGTTTTTTGTTAAAAAACATAATTTATTAATTGAATTCAAATTTCACCAGCTGTTGTGGTAGGATTTAGAACCCATGCCCAAGATTACTAGTTCAAAGTCATTACCACCACATCCCCACCTTCCCATAAACCTGGAATGAAAAGTGGAAATGAAAGGTCACTGACATGAAACCCACCTCTTTGGGAAAGCCTTTTGGTCACCTGACCGAATACTTGCTTGCCAAAGCAAAATACTGCAGATGCCGGAAATCTGAAATAAAAATAGAAAATGCATACTCAACAGGTCCTGGCATTCTGTAGACAGAAGCAGAGTTAATGTTTAAGGTCAATGACCCTTCTCTGCTCTAATGAAGGATCATCGATCTGAAACATTAACTTATGTGCTTCGGTGTCATACTTGGTTTCATAATACTCCTATGGTGCCTATTGGGATGTTTTTATTATGTTACAGGTGCTATATAAATGTAAGTTGTTGTTGTTGAAACATTAACTCTGTTTCTCTCTCCACAAATCCTGTTGAGTATTTTCCACATTTTCTGTTTTTATTGCATTACTATACAAAGGGTCACCAATCCAAAACATTAATTCTGTGTTTCTCTCTCTGTCCACAGATGCTGCCAGTTCTGCTGAGCATTTACAGTGTTTTGTGTTTATAGTTCAAATTTCTAGCATCTGCACTATTTTGCTCTTGCATTTATATTGCGCCTTTCAGATGGTTCCAAAAAATGTTTCGAGGCATTTTGAGTATCAAACCCAATTTAATACCAACCCACACAAGGAGATAATCAGCGCAAGGCAAGCTTGGTCAAAGATGTTCAATTTTAAAGGACATCTTAAATGACATTCAGAAGAATTGATCAACAATAACAACTTGCACTTATGCAACATCCTTAATGTGTAAGAGTATTCCAACCAGGCACTTCACTGGAGTGTTAACTGATTTTTAAAAATTGATACCTAGCTACCTGAGGATTTTTTAAAGACAAAATTCCATAAATACTCAAAAGATCAGGCAGCATCTGTGGAGAGAGAAACTTACTTAATATTTCAGATCACTCTCAAAATGAAATGTTAACCCCTCGATATTTTGCATTCACATGAGGCATTAGGGCAAATGTCTAAAAGATTGGACAAAGAGGAAGTTTCTAAGTAAATGTCTTGAAGGAGGAGAGAGAAGTAGAGAGGCTTCAGGAGGGAACTCCAGTGACTAGGGCAGTTGAAGGAATGGCAACCAATGGTATGGTGAGGAAAATCAGAGATTTACAAAAGATCAGGCAATCAAGTTGGGTGAAGCTAGCAAGATGCCATACAGTCCACAACCAGTGAGGTGATCTCAGCCAGATAGATGGTAGGGTATAATATTTGACCCACTAGGCCCTGGGTTCATTCGTTTGTTGGTGCCATCTTCTTCCAGAAGGTTGACTGCCATGGATCTCCACCTCTGTCTGTCCTGTGCTGCTCTTACACATTTCATAGGTCAGCTGCATCCAGTTCATTATATCCATCATCCATTTTCTCCTCTGCTTCCCTCTCTTATGTTTTCCATCAATCTTTCCTTCCCATACCTGTCACTGTCTAATGTCTGCTCCGATGATGTGACTCTAATATTTTAACTTTCTCTTTTTCTCCAGCTAATTCCATCTCCTCTAATATCTCACATGAATGCAAAATACTCTCATTTTGATTGCAATCTGAAATATTAAATACATTTCTTTCTCCACAGATGCTGCCCAACCTTCTGACTATTTATGGATTTTTTTCTTTCTAAATAAAAAATCCTATGTGGCTGGGTGTCAATTAGTCTTTCTAGTCTCATGAGTCTTTCCATCTGTGTAGGAGATGCAGCACATCATCCTATATGTCCACATCTCAAATGCATTCAGCTTATCAATAGTCTCTTTCATGTTAACAAACCCTTCATTCTGACAAAGCTGGTCTTGGCTATTTCACTTCACCTTTGGATTTCACAACCACATCCCTTATAGCCAGTGATAATCTGTCCAAGGCATGCAAACCTTTTCACTTGTTCCAGGACTTGTCCATTTACTTCGATTTTCACATCCTGGGCTCAGCAATGACCAGGGTATGGCTGGTATTTGCCACCCCATGCTATTCTTCTCTGCATCATTCCAATTTTGACCCCAAGTAGACAGTCTGCATCTAGAAATCATTTATTTTGGAATTGACCAGACCTGTGATGCACCCCTCATTCCTCTCCCCCTGAGGTTAAATAGGCTGCTGACAAATACAGTCAAAACTCACACATGAATTATGGGCATTTGCCCAAGGTGTCAGAGAGTTACCATCACCAGTCTAATGAGGAATCAAATGTTTAAGAAAGGGAGGAAATCAAAACAAATGCTCTAATGTCATGTTAGATTAAAACATGACAGCAAAACTTTCACCAGCATAACACCTTTCATGACCAGCCAATGAAGTATTTTGGCGTGTAGTCATTGTTGTAATTTTGGAATCAGGGCAGCTAATTTGCACACAGCGATGTGATAATGACCAGATAATCTGTTTTTAGTAATGCCAATTGAGGGCTTAATATTGGCCAGGACACTCAGCATAATTTCACTGCTCTTCTTTGAAATAGTGCCAAGGCATCTATTATGTCCATCTGGGACAGCAAACAGAGCATCTGTTTGACCTCTTATCTGAAAGACAGCAGCTCCGACCAATGTAGCATTTCCTCATTGCTGCATTCGACTGTCAGCTTGGATTTCTGTGCTCAAATCTCGGTGGTGGAACTTGAACATTTTTACTCAGAACCAGGCTTCGTGAATCACGTTTTTCATCAACCCAACCAACTGCAACCCCTTACCCCTCCACCGCCCACACCCACACCCACCCCACCCCCCAGCACCGCGCCCCCCCACCTCACCCCCCCAACGCCATATGACAGCTTGTTTTACTTATGTGTTTTTAACGCATATTTCCTTCTTTCCCCAAGCATAAAAAAATCGAGCAAAGTAATTAGTTTCTGCAGCCAGACCCTGGAACCTTCCCAGTAAACACAGCACCTATTATTCCTCAGCAATGGTTATTTCTGTTAAATTGTAAATGTCCCCTTTAACCATTGTTAATAAAGGAACTGGTTAAGTTCTTTTGATGACTTACTGACTAAATGTATTGTAATAAATCTACATCAAAGTAGATATTTTCATACCCTCAAGATGTCCCAAAGCACCTCACAGGCAATGACTTACTTTTGAAATGTAGTCACAATTATGTAGGCAAACAGCAGCAATTTTGTTCATAACAAAGTCCCATTTACAGCACGGTATAAGTAATGGGTTGAATCTTCTGTGGAATGGCAATCACTGTCAGATTGCTACTCTGCTCCTTTTTACTTACCTTAGTCCGAAGCTGCACATTTCTAGCCCTGACCTCTGACCCAGACCTGCTGAGAAATGTGCAGTGTAGATGCTCCTGAAGCCCTTCAGTGCAATGCAGCATTGTCGGGAGAAATGAAGCCATAGCCCCTTTTTCAAGGCATGAGCTGCTTTATACCTTGGGTTTAAATATCCTGGTCACTATGACAAGCTAGGAGAGAAGGTAAGTGTGTAGGGTAAGTGGGTGACAGGGTAGGGTGGGTTGGTGGGGAGGGTGTGGGGGGGGGGAGGGGGGGAGTAGTCAGGGTGGGGATAGTCGGGGTGGTTGATTAGGGAGGCAGTCAGGGGCGTGGGGGGGGTGTAATTGGAGGTGGAGGGCATAGTCGGGTGGTCAGCAGGGTTGGGGCATCGGGGGTGGGGTGTTAGTCGGGTGCTTAGGGGGTAGTCAGGGGGATTAGTTAGGGGTTGGAGGTCAGAGAGTGGGGGGGATTGGGGCACAGGCGGTAATCAGGATATTAGTCAGAGGTTCCAGTGGAGGTATTTGCTGGGGGGGGGGGGGGGGGGATGTCAGTCGTGTGGTTGCCCAGGAGTTTCTTCTGATTTTAATCCTTCTAACTTTTCATGCATAATCATTCTGCTAAGAGAGTCAGAATCATCCAAAGTCTCCAACTTTAGATCATAGTTTCAGAGGGTTCCAGGTGCAGGGTGATTGCCCAATGGAAATTGAAACTTCCCAGGCAATTCCCATGCAGTCCTTGCATAGGGACTTATCTAATGAATGCAGGTTGAAATGTTTGGGCCATTATCCAATGGAGTTTAGAAGAATGAGAGGTGATCATATTGAAATATCTAAGATCCTGAGGGGATTTGACAGGGCAGATATCTGGAGGATGTTTCACTTGTAGTAGAGACTTGAACCAGGGGACACAGTTTAAGAATGAGGTCTACCATTTAAGACGGAGGCGAGGAGAAATATTTTCACTCAAAGGGCTGTTAGTGTGGAATTCTGACCCCAGAAAGTAATGGAGGCTGAGTCATTGCATTTATTCAAGGCCAAGTTAGACAGATTTTTTTATGGACAAGGGAGACAAGTGTTATGGAGGGCAGATGGAAAAGTGGATTTGAGACCACAACCAGATCATCCATGATCTTGTTGAATAGCAGAGTAGCCTGAAGGGCTGAATGGCCTACTCCTGCTACTAAGTCCTATGTACTCTGACTTCTGAGGGGTCTCCCAGAGCATATTCCAGGGTACCTGTGGGGTATGACTCTTTGGAGAATGGAAGATCTGGACCAATGAGGTTGTCGTTATTGGTGGCATTGGCTGAAGGAAGAATAGTGTCCAGGGTATTGTGAAAAGTTCCGTGTTCTTTGAAATAATAAGATTGAATCTTTTAGGTCCCTAGAAGATATACGAAATATTTGTTTAATGCCTCATCCAACAATGCAGCACTCATTCAATCTTGCACTGAATTTTAACACTTCCCACTCAGCCAGAATGGAGTGGGCAAGCGGTGAAATTTGAGCAGCTTCACTTCTTGTTCTGTGCTGACTGATTTCAGTTTTAGTGCTGCTGGTTTTGGTGCCAGCTGAGGAATCAGACAGCTGTCTGATGCATAAATATTAATTGGAGTCCTGTGATATTAAGAGAACCCCAATGGTATCTTAAGAATAGCCTGAGAGGGGAGGTCAATGCGCTTTTCCCACCAGGCTGTAGCAGATCAACAGGTGGTGGGAAGGACAAAGAAACCCTCCGGATTGGTCAAAACATTACTTGGGGGGACCAGGAGGAACAGAACTGTTCTTCTGGGCACAATAAGGAAACTCACGGACTCTAATGCCTAGGTCTTCCCTCACACCCTGGCCTTCCAGCGAAACCCTCCCACTGTTATCTCCCCACCAACTACCTACATGCCTGCAACTGATCCGCACCTTTTTCCCACTCTGGTTTAAAATCCTGAAATATGAAAGTAGATTATAGGCTCAATTCCTGGAGTGGGGTTTTAACAACATTCCTAATTTAGTGACGAGACTGCGATCTCTAAGCCAACCTATTCGAGATCAGTTATTTCTTCCCAACTCAGATGCCTCTTTATTTCTATTTTAAAGAACATCAGTTGTGTCTGAAAATGGATATAATCCAGTTATGTACTTCAATAATACCATGGTGACCTCTGGCATTTCAGCAGCTACAAAGAACATAATGATCACATTCTTCTTTAACTGAGGTTTCCCACCCATGGCGGTTGACAGGGCCCTCAGCTGTGTCCGACCCATCTCCCGCGCCTCCGCCTTCACACCTTCCTCTCCCTCCCAGAACAATGATAGGGTCCCCCTTGTCCTCACTTTTCACCCCACCAGCCTCCGCATTCAAAGGATCATCCTCTGCCATTTCCATCAACTCCAGCATGATGCCACCACCAAACACATCTTCCCTTCACCCCCCCCACCCCCCAAATCGGCATTCTGTAGGGACCATTCCCTCTGGGACACCCTGGTCCACAACTCCATCACCCCCAATACCTCAACCCCTTCCCACAGCACCTTCCCATGCAACCACAGAAGGTGCAACACCTACCCCTTTACCTCCTCCCTCCTCACCATCCAAGGGCCCAAACACTCCTTCCAAATGAAAAAGCACTTCACTTGCACTTCCCTCAATTTAGTCTACTGCATTCACTGCTCCCAATGCGGTCTCCTCTACATTGGAGAGACCAAATGCAGACTGAGTGACTGCTTTGAGGAACACCTTCGGTCTGTCTGCAAGCATGACTCAGACCTTTCTGCCACTTACCATTTCAACACTCCACTTTGCTCTCATGCCCACATTTCCATCCTTGGCCTGCTGCATTGTTCCAATGAAGCTCAACGCAAACTGGAGGAACAGCACCTCATCTTCCGATTAGGCACTTTACAGCCTTCCGGACTTAACATTGAGTTCAACAACTTCAGATCATGAACTCTCTCCTTCATCCTCACCCCTTTTTGATCCCCTTTTTTCAAATATTTATTTTTTAATTTTTATATATACATTTTTCCCATCTATTTATATTATTTTTTAAAAAATTATTTCCATTCATTGCTTTATCCCCACCTGTTATCCTATTTTTGCTCTTTTTCCCCACACCGTCCCCTCCCCCACCCCACCCCACCCCGACTAAGGCCATCTGTCACTTGTTCATCCTGTTTTCTACTCTTAATGTCACCATTAGCACCTCCTTTAGCCAGTATCACCATCATCAACACCCCTTCCAAATCTGTTTATGACAGCTTTTGCAATCTCCCCTTTGCCTCCACTATCACTGACCGTCTATCCAGCTTCACCTGTCCCACCACCACCCCCCGCCAAACAATAAATATTTCACCACATTTTTACTTCTCTTTAGTTCTGAAGAAGAGTCATAATGACTCGAAATGTTAATTTTGTCTTTCTCTCCAAAGATGCTGTCAGACCCGCTGAGTTTTTCCAGCAATTTTTGTTTTTGCTTTTATGATCACATTTGTTTGTCTAATCCATGCACTTTTACAACCTGGGAGGTGAGGGAGTGGGGGGGGGAAGTGAAGGTGTAGCTAGAAAAAGAACCACAATGTACACCAGTTGGCATGTTGTTGCTCATATACCCATCACCTCCCAACCCCATCATCAACACCACCTCCAACCCCTGAGTAAACAACAGCATCTCAGTCTGCAACTCATGGCCCATCCTGAAGCCGTCAATCCTGCCAATTTGTGGAATTTATTCAGCAAAATTCATCGTTGTAGGATATTTTTAAAATGAAGGATTTCATTTAGTATACTTCACTGTGGCATTTTGTTGATTGAGGCAGTTCTCTAGCTTCAGGAAATTTCTTATGTATGGGTAGGGTAATAGAGACAAAAAGCCAGTCAACTCCATTAGGCTCAGTGCAGCAAAATGTTCTTTACAATTAAAAACAGTTAAAAATATTCATGTGTCTCCAGTTGATGCAATGCATCAAGTGTGTTTGCGTAGTGGGTGGTGCATAGGGGACAGTCTGCTTGTCATCTCCTGCTTTCAGCTCTCACCGCTGGCTAACAGTTTAACTATTGCAAAAATAGAGCCAAGTACATAAACCTCTCCTGCGAGTACATAGCTTCTTCATCAGCAAGCCTAATGTAGTGCGTTTCCGTGGCGACACTGGGTACCACACGGACCCAGGCTAAACAACAGTGGACTCAGAGGAAGCCTGACCCCCAGACACATAGCACACTGGCCTGTGGTTACACCCTGGTGCCCACTAACCGGACCTCCAGCTATGGGTAAGTAGCCCCAATGCCTTTGGGGTTTCTTGGGAGAGAAGAAGTCTAAGGGAGTAAACCCTAACAGAAAATCCAGAGCGGAACCCTGTAGGCAGTAATATGTCCTCTCTCAGACAGCTTTCCAGCAACTCCTGCAGCTGAGCTGGTACCAAACAGTACTGGCTTCACCCTTTCCCTTGGACCATACTAGCACTGCCAAGGGTAAGACCCTGATGCTTGGGCAACTCCGGGTCTCCATACTGCTTGTCCAGGCTGGCACCTTGGAGAGGACACTCCAGCTTCATGGTTTACATTGACTCAATGCAGGAAGAAACAGACATCAATTATAAGCTAATGACTGGAGTAGAACACAAGCGACAGTGGGAGAGATCATCACGTCTCATTGGATAGTTACCACCTGCCTCATGCTGGGTAGCCCCCAGTCAGTTAGGTGCTGTCCCACCACAGCCTGCTTTCTTCAATGGGTACTTGCAGCTTAGAGAGTCATCTCTTGATAGACTGATAAAAGCAAAATATTGCGGATGCTGTGAATCTGAAACAAGAATAGAAAATGCTGGAAAAACTCAGTAGGTCTGACAGCATCTGTGAAGAGAGAAACAGAGTTAATTTTTCAAGTCTATATGACCCTTCTTCAGGGCGGGTCTGAAGAAGGGTCTGAAGAAGGACTCTACCTTCTTGGGGACGTCAGTGCAAGGGTGGGTACCAACTAAACAGCTTGTCCAATGCGCATAGGGCTCCAGGATGAACGTAAATGGACAGAGGTCTGCTGTTACCATGGACTCTGTGTGACAAACAGGTACTTCCAAACTAAGCCAGGACACAAGGTGTCCTGGAGACATCTGAGATCACACAACTGGCACCAGCTAAATCTTATCATCACCAGACGTAATACCCTCAACAGTGCCTTCTTCACTCATAGCTATCACAGTGCTGACTTTGACACTGACCACTCCCTTGTGTGTAGTAATGTCAGGCTTCAGCCCAAAGAAACTATACCACTCCGAGAAGAAAGGTCATCCTCGGGTCAACAGTTGCTGTACCACTGACCCAGAAAGGGCCCAGGAGTTCCACAACATCCTCAATCAGGCTTTTTTAGACAACAACCCCAAAGGTCAGAGTGTGGTATCAAAATGGGATGATCAGCACAACACTATCTATAACTGCGTAAAGAAAAGAGATCAGAGGAATGCTGACTGGTTTGAGGTTTAGTGGACTGAAATGGAGCCAGTTACTTTAGCCAAGGAGAGGGCCCTCATGAAATAAAAGCCAAGTCCCCAGCAAACAAAATCTAGATGCTCTCAGGGCTGCCAGAACCAAGTTTCAGCAGACTGCTTGTCACTGCGCCAATCAATACTGGCTGAAACTCTGCAACAGCATACAGTTTTCTGCTGAACCCGGGGATGCTAGAGGGATGTATGAAGGAATCAAGAAAGAAACAGGCCCAGCAGCAACCAAATCAGCCCCCTTAAAGACAAAGACATGGATGATCATCACTGAACCTAGCAAGCAGATGGAAAGGTGGGTGGGGAACTATCTCCAACTCTATGAAACGGAGAACATTGTCACTGAAGAAGCTCTCAGCACCATTCCAGGCTTTCTTGTCATGGAGGAGCTGGACTGCGAGCCCACCATAGTAGCGATCAACAGGGTCATTGAGCATCTTGCCAGTGGTAAAGCCCCAGGAAATGATGGTATTCCATCCAAATCATTAAAAGTGGAAAACCAGCACTGCTGCAGCATTATCATGAACTTTTTGTCTCTGCTGGAAGGAAAGATTTGTGCCTTAAGACATGAGTGATGCAAAAATAGTCACCTTGTGAATAAACAAAAAGGATCACAGTGACTGCAACAATTAGCGAGGTATTCCCTATTTAAGTACTGTAGGGAAGGTCATTGCTCATGTTGCTCTGACCAAATTGCAGACCCTGGCCAACACACATCAACCCCAAGTCTCAGTGCGGCCTCAGAGTTGACAGATTGACAGTTAATATCATTTTCTCACTTCAGCAGTTACAGGAGAAGTGTCAGAAACAGCGCAGATCACCCTAAATTGCTTTCATAGACCTCACCAAGGCCTTCAACCTTATGAGCAGAGGCAGACTCTTTAAACTGCTGCACAAAATAGGCTGCCCGCCTGGACTTCTGGGCTTCTTCCTTTCTTCTTTCCATGAGAACATGCACAGGTTTGTCAGTTACAATTACCTCATTGGAGGCTTTCAAGATCAGCAGAGCATGAGACAGGGCTGCATCCCTGCGTCGACTCTCTTTGGTATATTTTTCTCCATGCTGCTACTGTACGCTTTTGGTGACTCAAATTACAGTGTCTACCATGTAAGAGCCGACGGTAAGCTGCTCAACTTGGCAAGACTGCTTGCCAAGACCAAAGTGCATAATGTCCTAATTCGTGATTCGCTGGTCGCTGATGACACTGTGCTGACATCCCATACTGAAGTTCACTTGCGACAGCCTATAGATCAGTTCTCCCGGGATCTGCAAGGAGTTTGGACTGACAATCAGTGTCAGGAAGACCAAAGTTCAGGGCCAGGATGTAGAAACTCCACCTTCCATCAACATTGAAAATCTCACCCGCGACAGCTTCACAATTATCTGCAATCTGTCCCTTGTTGCCGAAATCAGCACCAGGATTGCCAAGGCTGCAGCTGTCATTTCAAAGTTGAGAAATCAAGTGTGAACCAACAGCACACTAACCAAAATTACAGAGCTCCACGTGCTGCAGGCTTGTGCTCTCAACACCCACCTGTAGTGGAGCTTGGACAACTTATGCAAGCCAAGAAAAGCCGTTGAACAGCTTCCATCTCCACTGCCTCAGGCAAATATTGAACATCGCCTGGCAAGACAGGGTGCTGAGTATGGAAGTACACCAGCGTGCAGGGATCCCCAGCATGTTTGCCATCTTGAGTCAGCAGTAAATTCATTGGTTGGATCACTTGAGCTGAATTAATGATGACCCGCATCC
Source organism: Carcharodon carcharias (assembly GCF_017639515.1). Lineage (NCBI taxonomy): Eukaryota > Metazoa > Chordata > Chondrichthyes > Lamniformes > Lamnidae > Carcharodon > Carcharodon carcharias. Next base: position 17,116,161 of record NC_054489.1, read on the forward strand.
CCAAAGACATGCTCTACATTGAGCTTACTATCGACATGTGACCAACAGGTTGCGCATGTCTAAGATACAATGATGTCTGCAAGTGACAGGTTGACCGGGATCGGAGTCAATGCATGGTAAGTCTTTGCTGCTGACCGGAGACCCTGGAGACAAGCAGTGAGAAAGGACATGGAAAAAGGAGAGGACTAAAGAAATGACCAGACCATGGAAAAGAGAACCTACCGGAAGTAAACCTCGGGCCGTCGCTATTTGTTTCTGTCAGTTGTGGAAGGGACGACAGGACCTATCACTTATGAATCCGCCTCAACAGCCACAAAGACGATGTTCAGAACAGAAGTGACAAATGCCCTCTGCGGAGTTCATCATCTCCCAAGATGGATAGATGCCAATAATTAAAAAAATGTTTTTAAAAAATCCGACTTAAATTACTATTTTTCTTTTCTAACATTTCAAAATACGTTTGTTCTGACCCCATTTCCTTTTGTGGGCTTGACTTTCCTTCAATTAACTCACCTTTTGCCCCATCGTTTCTGGTTGTGCCTTCAGGCATCTCGGCCCTGAGCTCCGCAGTTTCCTCCATAAACCTCTCAGCCTTTCTTACCTCCTTTGCAACCCACTTTAAAAGTTACCTCTTTTATTTAACCCTTAGTAATGTACACATCTTTGGCCCACTGTCAATTTTTTTTTCTCTGATTACAATTCGGTGAGTGCAGGAGTGGCGGGGGTGTTCCCGACTCCGCAGTCCTTCGCATCATCCCTCTGGCCTCTCTGTTGCCACGCCAGCCCTTTCTTGGCCCGCTGTTGGAGATTGGAGCCCTGGCGTTCTTGCTGCGCGGGCTGGTGGTGGGGACCGGTCAGCCGCCAGCAGCTCATGTATGGAGTGTTGGTGAGACCCAAGGACCAATTTCAGTCCAGTCTCAGGTTTCCGGGTTGGGGTTAGGGCACTGAACAATTTCCCCTAGTACAAACGGGACAGAACACAGTAAACCCTGAACTATACTTACCTTGTGCTGAATGACTTCTGTGGGCTCAGCGCAGTGATTTTCATTACAGAAGATATCCGCCTTAACCTGTGCAGCAAGTTGATGCCACAAGAGGACAGACACAGTTAGGAAGAGTCTCAGCATCTTGGTGTCCACTGGTGAACACACGGAATGACTCTCAGCATCTTCAGGTGGATCTGCAGTTTGAGCAGAGCGCTCAGATCTTTTTACACTGTTTTATGAAGATGATTTTGAATAAAGTTTAGCTGCAGGTAGCAACATCATGGCACGAAAATTGGTGGGGTGGTAAATAGTGAGGAGGGTAGCCTTAGATTACAGGAGGATATAGACGGGCTGGTCAGATGGGCTGATCAGTGGCAAATGGAATTTAATCCGGATAAGCGTGAGGTGATGCACTTGGGCAGGACAAACAAAACAGGGGAATACATGATGAATGGTAGGACCCTGGGAAGTACCAAGGATCAGAGGGACCTTGCTGTACATATCCACGAGTCCCTTAAGGTAGCGGGACAGGTAGATAAGGTGGTTAACAAGGCATATGGAATCCTTGCCTTTATTAGCTGAGGCATAGAATATAAGAGCAGGGAGGTTATGCTGGAACTGTATAAAACGCTGATTAGGCCACAGCTAGAGTATTGTGACCAGTTCCGGAATCCACATTATAGGAAGGATGTGAGATGTGATTGCACTAGAGATAGCACAGAGGAGATTTACCAGGATGTTGCCTGGGCTGGAGAGTTTTAGTTGTGAGGAGAGATTGGGCAGATTGGGGTTATTTTCCCTGGAGAAGAGGAGATTGAGGGGGGACATGATTGAGGTGTATAAAATTATGAGGGGCTTAGATAGGGTAGATAGGAAGGAATTTTTCCCTTTGGTGGAGGGATCAATAACCAGGGGACAGAGATTTAAGGTAAGGGGCAGGAGGTTTTGAGGGGATGTGAGGAAGAATTTTTTCATCCAGAGGGTGGTGGGAATCAAGAACTCTCTGCCTGAAAGGGTGGTAGAGGCAGAAACCCTCATAACATTTAAGAAGTATTTGGATGTGCACTTGCAATGCCACATGGCATACAAGGCTGTGGGCCTGGTGCTGGAAAATGGGATTAGAATAGTTAGGTACTTGTTGACCGGCGCAGGCTCGGTGGGCCAAAGGGCCTTTTTCTGTGCTGTAGACCTCTATGACTCTACACTTCAGTGAAATCCTTTGGGATTTTTGCTACATTAAAGGTGCTATGTAGATGCAAGTTGTTGCTATTTTAAATATCAGGGCGCGAAAGGAAAATATGCAAAACTTATGTTACTCAGCGAAAACCACAATATTTTGATACAAAATTCCATTAAATAACAAGAAGACATCAAGTGAACACCAAGCAAAATATTAATCACGTGGGCATCAAAATAATTGTGCTAAAAAAAGAAAAAAATAGATAAAACAGCATGCCAAATAATTAGAGCCGCTGAGAAGAGCACAATGGTGTCAATGACTTCAAAAGACTGTGACATAACAAAACTCATGTATGAGACATATGTGGATCTGTGGTCCTGTGCCAACAGAGACTGCAGTGAAACAGAGAATGCCTCTAATTAGTAATGTGTTGGGGGTGGGGTAGCTACACTAACTGACAGTTCAGACTCTGGTAAACCCTGAAAATTAATTCTTAGACTGTATCAAATTCAGATAAAAGGCACATAACGATGCACAGAAATGAGCTAAAACAAAACCAATGGTCACAATCATTTTATGCAGCATAGTGCAACAATACCATGGTACACTCACAGAACTCACCCTTGCATTTAGAGATCATGCATCACTGAATCAGGTAAATAGCTCAGACTACGTAATTCACAAAGCACTGAATTCAGCAAGTGAAAAATCTTCTAACCTCACACAGGGCGAGTGTGAACCTCAATACAACACTTAACTTGAGTTAGTTCTATAAACCTCAGTCCCATGTAGAAATCAATGGATCTTTCTCACCTGTTCACTCTTTCAGCCTTGTGTACATTTTTACAACATTTACTGCTGGGATTTTTTTGCTCTGGTTTTTAGAAGTTTGCTTTTAAAGTTATGGTTGAAAGTCCATTGCAGTGTTTAAACTTATTTTCTTTGGCTTTTCAAGTAACTGTATCTGCATATTCTTTGAAGCATTATTTGACACTGAAATTGTACATTGCAAGGCTCCATTTGGGAATACATTTTTTCAAAATACAATTACTAATAGTTGCTCCTTTATCAGAGCCCAAACCAACAGATAGCATATGTGAAGGGAAAAATTTGCATTCTATTAAAATGTGGGCGATGTCTCGGGTTGCCTAGATTGTCTGGCAGTTTCTCAAATGGGATATGGATCTTCAATGCTGCAGCTAGCAGTCCAGGAGATCTTCAGACTTTAGACTGGGTACCACAGTAGCACCCCAAATAGCACAGTAGCACCCAAATAGTGGGGAGGGATCGGACACTCTTGGTGGGATAGGGTAAGGGTTGGGGGGGAGGGGTGGAGGGGTGGGGGCAGGGTTCAGGTGTTGGAGGCCAGTGGGAAAGGCACAAAGAGTGGTACCATCTTGTGGGGTGTGCCCCGATGAACATAGGGCACATCTCCAATGAGGTGCCTCCTTCCTTCCTGCTTTTTCATCAGAGTGCCCTTAATTGGGCAGTTAAGGGCCTCAACAAGTCTAAGGGCAGGCGGGCTAGCGGGTGCCTTACCCACCCACCACATTATGGGGAACGAGTTAGGGCTGGCAGGAAGGCAATGGGCTCGCCACCTGTAATGTGTTATGTGCTCCCCCCAGACCTGCCAAAAAATGCCTGTTAGGGTGCTGTAAAATTCACCCCCATGTTTCACTAACCTGCTTGGACTTGTAAAAATTCAAATCCCATTTTCATTGCCACTTTTCTTTGGATAAAATGCTATAATCTGCATTGCAACTCTTGCACATAACTGGCATGCCAATATCGACATAGGGTATACTGTGTCAGTGAGTTTATTGGGTTTCTTGGATGGTGATTGAAACTGACTACAGGAAGTAGCAACGATGGTAGAGTGTCCTGCCATGTCTGCTTGACATTTCAGCGCATAAGGGGTTTCTGTTGTGCCGTCTGAGCTTTGAAAGTTGCCCTGTGGATGGTGTATGTTTGGTGTACGACCACATGCTTGTATATAGCCTACATGGAGAGTGTGGCCAATTTGCTGACCAGCTATTTTTGGGTGGCCAGGAAAGGTCAGCTTCAAAGAATTTCTTCTGGTGCAGCCTCAGAGGTATCATGTCTTTGTGAACTGAGTCTGAAGGGGTCGAGTACCTTTGTTAATTGGGACAGAGAATAGAACAGTTAAGAATTCTTGCTGCCCTGGGCACTGAGAATATTCAGGGCCTCACTGCAGCCATTGCTCAGATCCATTAACCATTATTAAACAGCATGAAGAAATGGACTTGTAGAATAATTACACACTGCACTAATAATATTACAAGCAGCTTTTCTGGGTTATGCTAGGTTTTGACAGGGGATCCACGTTTTCATAGAGCCCTCAGTACAGGTACTGTAGCCCACATCTTAATCCAGCCATGGATCAGTATGCTACATTTGGAGCTTTTAGTTCTGTTTAGCTGCTTAATTAAATTGTTATTTAAGGGGCCAGTTAGCTTGGTTTGCTGGATGGCTAGCTGTGGGTCAGAATAACAGCAACAGTGCGGTTTGATTCCCGTTCCGGCTGAGGTAGACTTGGGATCTGCCTCCTCTACCTGCCCCTCGGAACAGAAGGTAATGGCAAACCACCACTGATGGAAAGCGCTAAGAAGATAGCTCAGGATGGAGCATCAGTAGTAATAAGTCAAGTGTGGTAGAAGGATTTGGCACATATAAGGTTAATGTGGGACTGAGTACAGTATCACCCACACAGTAATGTAAGAGAGCACATGACCACACCTAGGAATCAGTCCAGTTTTGGACAGAGCCGTGTGTTCAAGCAAGCATGGAGATAGCTCCCAACTTGACCCCTTTACTGTATATACGTACATAGTTCTTGATGTTAATAAATACATACAGTTAACCTACTTAAGACTACGAAGACTTCATTAAGATCTATCAAATGGTATCCAACACCCTACAACATGGTGGCAGCCGTGGGTCAGATGTCATAAATTGCCGTTAAAAACTTTGCCTGAAAACTAGATTCCCAAGTTGACACCTGAACGCGTGGTGTCCAAGCTTGTTCGGAGAAGAGAAAATTTCTAATTAATCAATTAATTTGGAAGAATTGCGACTAAAAAATTCAGCTTTAAAGACCAGCAAGGTCAGGATTCGACACTTTTGCGAAGCTGAAGCATGATGGTGAAATGGAGAAATCCACAGCTAGTCAATCCGAGCAGCCATTGTTGATCATTTTCAAGTCTGAGCATGAACATCATTGCAGTGAGAACCTGCAAAAACTGACAAGCTTGGGTAAACCCTTTGGGTGGAATCATCCCAGATTTGCAGTAAATGTGGTAGTGGGCGGGTTAAACAACATTTTACCCGCTGGCTGTGATGGCGAGTTTTCATGCCATATCATCCCAAATCCACCACATTATTTATACATTCCCAGGAAGCACACCATTTTCATGACGGGAAGGCTCTTGTTCACCCATCCACCATCACCTCGCCGCTTCATCACGCCAGGGGCCATATTTAAAGTGCAGCTGCACACACACATCTCAGAGCTTTCAGGCTATGACCACTGTAGGGAAGATGTCCATGAAAGGCAAGGAGACTGCAGCCACCAGGTTTGGCGTCACGACACTGGAACACCTTTTGGATGCTGTGGAGGCCCACCGTGATGTCCTCCACCCCCACTCTGGCTGCAGGATGGGCAGCGGCATTACCAAGCAGGCTTGGGAGGTGGTGGCAGCGATGGCCAACATCAATGCCCTGCAAAAGAGGATAGCCATCCAGTGCCACTACAAGACGAATGGTCTCATCTGTTCTGCCAGGGTAATTCACTCTTCTCATCACTCTCAACTCACACACTCACAAACCCATCACACACCCACAGGGATCTCACACCTCAAGGGACAACACCACTAACTCTCAAACACACCCTCACATCCCCAACAAGCTCATAGCCTCTGGAGCTCACATCCTCATCCTGTCCACCACGCAAGCATTCCACGCAGTGCCATTATGTCCAGCTCACACTCTCTCCATCTATTTTTGTGCAGGAGAAGCTGGCTCACATCAGCAGGGAGAGGTCCCATACCAGGGTTGGAGTGGCTCACATTCGACCCGTCACTCACCTTGAGGAGCGGCCATCGCGCTGACTGGTGAGGATGTGGACCATGGTGCGGGTTAGGGTTAGGGTGCGGTGATGGTGAGGTCAGCGGCAAACACCCTCCCGAGGATCCTGCACCACAGCATCCTTCTCCCAACGCACTTTGAGTGCTTTCTATCTCCTGCTTTTGCTTCTGCTGTCATGCACTAATTATCTCTACTTTGGTTCACAGGGAGCTCTGCCAAGGGACCGACACCCTCAGCCAGCCAGTCCCTCAGCTCCATCCATATCCTCATCTGTAGGACTCCTCCTCCAGTGAAGACGTGGAAATAAACAGAATTACCTGGAAAAACTCAGCAGGTCTGGCAGCATCGGCGGAGAAGAAAAGAGTTGACCGTTTCGAGTCCTCATGACCCTTCGACAGAACTTGAGTTCGAGTCCAAGAAAGAGTTGAAATATAAGCTGGTTTAAGGTGTGTGTGTGGGGGGCGGAGAGATAGAGAGACAGAGAGGTGAAGGGGGGTGGTTTGTTGTAGGGACAAACAAGCAGTGATAGAAGCAGATCATCAAAAGATGTCAACGACAATAGTACAATAGAACACATAGGTGTTAAAGTTAAAGTTGGTGATATTATCTAAACGAATGTGCTAATTAAGAATGGATGGTAGGGCACTCAAGGTATAGCTCCAGTGGGGTTTTTTTTTATTATTATACAGACTGGACGTGAGCAAAGGTCTGGCGGGTAAGTCCTGACTTCTGCACGTCACAGTTGTCAAGACATGTTCTACACTGGCGTGTTTTCCCGCTGACATAGGCGAACGGTCCAGCGGGGGGGATGGAGGAACGGTTCCAGTGGGCAGACCTAATACTGATACGCTTATGTATTACATTGAGGTTCCCGATGTCTGATGGCAGGGAACGCAACCTGTCAGCGGCGGGCTGAGCGGACGATTGCGAACTGGTTTCACACCATCACGAAACCGATCGACCATATTTTCCTCTCACACCACCAAACACACCCAAGGCCAGCGGGCACAGAAAATCCTGGCCTTTCTCTTCAAACAAACGGCAGCGCCAACTTGAATTTCAGCAACTTCTTAAAGCTGAACCTACTCCAGATCAATGTGGACATCCACAGCCCAGATCAATCACTTAATGGGACTTTGGAGGAAAAGATTCCTTAGATACATGATTTCTTCAGGTCTGGATAAAAAGACAGAATCTCAACAAGTTAACACACTCCTTTATTCAGTAGGCCCAATAGCGGATGACATTATTGTTAGACAAGGAATCAACAAATCATCTGCTAAATTTGAAGAAGTACTAAAATCATTTGATGATTATTTTAACATATGTGGTAACAAAATCCTCAAAAGGGCTAGATTTAATAATCATGTCCAACAGCCAGGGGAACCTGTCATCTCATTCAGTAATGATCTGTACAGGGTAGCTGAAGGCTGTGAATACAGAGACCTAAAATCTGAACTTATCAGGGATAGAATAGTTGTAGAAGTAGCGGACAACGCACTCTCAGACATGCTGTAAGTGAAGAAAGATCTAATCTTCAAGAAAGCTATCCAGATTATTAGACAGTCTGAACTCTGTGTGCAGCACAGATCCATTTTAAGAGGAGAAAGTAAACTGTAGTAAAAAGGAAAACTCACAGTCCAGTTAGTTAAACAGCCACAGGTTTACTCCAGGCCAAGGGAAACAATACCCTAACCGACCAGTACAGCGACCATACCAGCGATGCGGAGCAAAGCGCCCCCACAGGCGAGATCAATGTTCTGCAATTTCAGCCCAATGCTTTCAATGTAACAGATTGGACATTTTGGCAAACTGTGCAAGGCCAAAAGATCTAAACACACAGGAGACCCGAAGATGATTCATGAGGTCGAGACTACAGATCAGGAGGACACACAGCCATGCTTCTTAGGTGAGATCAAAGATCCAGAATTTTCATTTTGGAATGTGGACATTTCTGTTAATGACCATCTCACAAACTTTAAATTGGACACGGGAGCTAGAGTTACAGTCCTGTCAGGCAGAGAGCCATGGCTGAGAGACCTCTGGTTTAAATAACAGCCAAACCACTTTATGAGCCCAGAGGAATCCAACTTCTATTCATAGGCATGATTCTGGAACCACTAAGGTATGGAGGCAAACAAATCTTCGAACTGTTGTACATCATCATAACCAGTCTTATTCTCTCTTGAACAGAGATGCCTGTGTGGCCCTGAATCTCCTCAAAATGGTAGAAGAGGTCAAGACAACCACTGTTGTAAATTATACAGAACTGCAAATTCCAGAGGGCACAAACAATGAAGAGCATCCTGACTGGGACTTCAGCTCTGAACTGTCTTGTCTCTTTGCAGAGCAGGTTTGTCTATTTTTGTTACAGTGCTGGAAAGCCTTCACTGGTCAGACCAGATAACCACCCAGAAAGTTACCATGACACCTCCAGTGGAGGATAGACAAGAGAGCAACCAACAACCAGAAGAGCCTCAACTTCCAGCTCCAATGACTGTTGATGAGGTCAACACTGACCACAGAGCAAACATTGCAACTCCCGGCCAGCATGACAGCCACTGATGATGCTGGAACCAAGTAGCAGCCGTCCATTGCCAACAGCATATCACACAGCCAAAGGCAAAAGTAAGCTTATTAAAAACCACATCCTCAGAAAGGAATGGCTATCTTCCATCATGGAGGACATCACCACAACCCACACGATGAAGGAAGAAGAAAAAAATGTTCGTCCACCTCACAAGAAATGGGATGAAACAACTGACTATCACCAGAACTGCCACATTGACAAAGAGCTGTTCAATACCAAGGAATGGAAAAAGAGGACTAAAAGATACCCAGATGCCAGAACAGCCTCCAGATTAACAGAGATTACCTACAAAAGAGTCTACACTCCTCTAACAGTAGTGCGAACAAGATATGAAAGGGTTATAAGGCCTCCAGACTGTCTGAACCTATGAACTCAGAGACTTGAAGGGGGTAGATGGGGAAGTAATAAATAAGTAAATACATAGGGTGAACTGGAATAACATGAAATACATTGGATAAAAACAGGGGTTGTAGTATAAGGGTCTGACACATATAGTGCTAATGTGGGACTGAGTACAATACCGCACACACAGTGATGTAAGAGAACACATGACCTGCACCTAGGGGTTAGTCTATTGTTGGACAGAGCCATGTGCACAAGCAAGCACGGAGACAGCTCCCAGCTTGAATCCTTCACTGTATAACTCTTATAGAGTCAAAACAGTTAAACCAAATTAACAAAATTGGGATAAATCAGGCACAGCCCCTAATTTAGGTCAGCTGTAAAACCAAGAGCAAAATTTAAAGGAAACTTACAAACATTAAACCAAGATGTGATTAAAGGGGTCAACAAAACACCCCTGTCCCCGCGGTGCCCATCGGGCACGGAAGGCCTCGAGAGTGCCAGCAGACACCGCGTGCTCCCTCTCCAAAGACACCCGGCCGCGAACGTAGCCGTGGAAGAGGGACAAACAATCGGGCGGGACTCCCCCGTTGATCGCCCGCTGCCTAGACCTGTTAATAGCCAACTTGGCCAGGCCCAGGAGCAGGTTTCCTTCACTGTATATATGTACATAGTTCTTGTAGTTAATAAGTACATACGATTAACCTTCTTAAGGCTACGAAGACTTAATTAAGACCTACTGAATGATATCCAACATGCTACAACACATAGGACCTGTCTTTGGGCAAAACACACATGGATGATGATGGATTTGTTGCCTGGTTTAAACTGAGCTCACAACAATAAACAAGCTCATTACAATATATAAGAACTGGTAATGTTAATTAAGCCCATTGCCTGTAGCAAGCCAAAAGAACTGATAATCATTTTCAACACGAGCAGAAAACAGGCAATAGTCCCTTATATAACCTGAGGTGATTTTTCTCTCCAGTGGCTTTAGTTCAATAGTGAAAGTTTACTACCATCTCTTTTCCACCAATGCCAAAAGTTAAAATCATTCCTGAAGTTTAATAGCATGATTGTGTTTCTTGCATGGCATATTATTTCAAGTCAATGCTGTTCATTAGTACATTATAAAAACATTTTCAGCTGTAAGGGTAGAATGGCTTGAGAGTGGCCTTATTTGAACAAACTATGTTGTTGCCATGTGAGAACTTTTCCAATTCAAACATTAGTTTTAATTGGTAATGTAGTGAGCCAGTTCTCCATTTAAAGAGCTGAGGGAGAAGTCAGGGTCAAGTAATTAACTTCTTCTTTGGCTGGGAAAGAAAGTAAGGTGAAGTAATGTTTTAATGAAAAACAGTGAAGAGAGTAGAACACTTGCATAGAATAGAATCGTAGGATAATGCAACATAGAAGGAAAACATTCAGCCTATCAAGTCTATGCCAACTCTTTCAAAGAGCAATCTGTTTAGTCTTACTCCCCTGCACTTTCTCCATATTCAGTACCTGCAACTTTTTTTCTCCTTCGGTTCAATGAATTGATCATCAATAGGAGTATAGACTAACGGAAAGTTGTAATTTAGCAGCTCTGCCATAATGAGAACAAGTGTGAATCTCACCTACTGTATCCTTTAGTGTCCCTATATGGTTATGGTCTTTTGGCTTGATATAGTTAAAAAAAATCTTTTGCTATTACTGTGAGAATTATGCACCTTAGCCTTCAGCAGTCTGGTAGAATTGCATTATTGCAGCTGGATGAGGATGTGGGGTAATCTAAAGTTAACTTTAACTTGCTCTTTGACTGTTGAAACCCTACATTGCTTCCAAAATCAAATACTAATCATCAGGATTCCCTCCATCTCTCTTTTAAAATATTTTTTATGCATTTGCTTCTCTGCACACGCCAGGAGATGAATGGCATATCTCACAAAATTAGTTTTGTTGTGGCTTTATTGGTTGGGTAGGTTTCTGGGGTTGGGAGTGAGTTTGTAACTTCAGCCCAGCCGGTCTGGTTGGTTTGAGAAGATTTTTTTTGATTTGCATGTACTAAAAGATGTCATTTTTGTGCAGCTGGAATTTTGCTGATAGAAAGATACATTTCAGAGGGCAGCAGTTGTAATGGCATTAACAAATTTGATTGCTCCATTATCAATTACCTTCAGATTGTTTTAATGTGCTTCCTTTTTGTTCTTTCTTTAGGTCGACTCACTCTATCCTGTTAAATGGTTTATCTGCATCTAAAAACGGATGGCTAGGTCCTGAATCGAGTGTGGCTAAGTGTGTTGTAGTTTGTTGTTGAGATGCATAACATTGCCTACGCAATCTGCTATTTGAATACAAGATTAGTAATAAGATGGTTTCAATGCATTACCAGAACTTTAGCAGTTCAACAGACTCAAAACTCATATTCTAACAACACTCGCTGGGAATTTCCTGAGGCCACCTATTGGTTTGCCAATGTAATTTTGGAGAAAACTCTGAATATCTCCACTTAAACAGGGCTTCCCCCAATCTTCCTCTGAAGTTACAGTGGCTGTAGAGGAGAACCCAAGGAAATTTGTGGTCATGGCATTCACTGATGATGATTCATCTGCACTGAACTGCCAGTCGTCATTTTAAACGCAGTGCTCATAATCAGGACTAACGACATGGAAATGAAGATAACCGATGCACAAAAACAGAAAGTTAACATCTGCGAGCCAACATATGGGGATGAACTACAATGGTGTATAAAGAATTTGGGGTAAATATATGTGGAATTTGGAGTGGGAGGTGGAGAGAAAGAGAGGTACATCTCAAGGTGAAAGTATTTAAGATGCCACATTCTCAACAGAGGTCCCTGTTCCATATTCAGGACCAGCAGAAGAAACAGGAATCAGGACACAATTCATTACAACTGCTGCACACTGAAACGTATCAGGATAACAAAGTAAGCGGGGCATGGTTTGCTGAACAGTTTGCTTTCAGTCTCCCCAGCTAACTATTGACAACTGTGCTCTACAACTAGCCAACCTCACTCAGGTATTAAGGAAGATTGTGAGCCAGAGCTCCCTGGAATTCCTGATGATTAACAATGATCAGACAATTTTATCCCACAGTTGATTTTCCTTTCATTCACAGGCTGTGAATGTTGCTGGGAAGAATGCATCCATATCCCACATCTAGTTGCATAGAATTACTAAGAATATATCGCTCAGAAACAGGCCATACTGCCCAGCCATTCCATGTTGCCATTTGTGTTCCACTCCAGCTTCCTCCTATCCTTTCTCATCTAACTCCATCAAGATAACCCTCTATTCCTTTTTCCATCATGCTTATCTAGTTTCCCCTTAAATACATTTATAATATTCACCTCAACTTTCATGTGTAGTAGCAAGTTCTACATTCTCGCTACTCTGACATGGAGGTGAGAAGTTTTAGTGGGCAGTGGATTAGTGGATACTGGATGACAACAGCAATAACAACATTTATATAGCAACTTTCATGTTGAAAAGTGATCCATAATGGTGCAACCAAAAAATGGATGTCAAGCTAAAGATCTAAATCTAAAATCTTTGTCATAGATGTGGGGCTTAGGAAGCTCTGAAAGAGGGTGAGGCAGATGGCCAGATGGAGAGGGTTTCACTCTTGACTCCTTATCGGACTTATTGGTGACTATCTAACATTGATGGCCTCCAGTTTGGCTCTTCTACACAAGTTTCTGTGTTTGCTTTGTTATAACCTTGATAAGATATTGATGATACCAGAAATGTGTGGGTATGAACATCAGGAAAAGATTGTCAGGCTGGGGCTCTTCTCTCTTTAAAAAAGAAAGCTGAGGTGTGACCTAATAGAGGCCTTTCAAATTATGAAAGGCTTTGATAGAGTGGATACAAAAAGAATGTTTGCTCTTGTGGGGAAGAGCATAACATGAGGCCATCAATATAATGTAGTTACTAAGAAATCCAATAGAGAATTCAGAAGAAACCTCATTCCACGAAGTGGTGAGAATGTGAAACTCGCTATCATGGGGGTGGTTGAAGCAAATAGTATAGATGCATTTATGGGAAAACTAGACAAGCATGAGGGAGAAAGGAATAGATGGTTACAGTGGTAGATTTAGATGAGAAAAGATGGGAAGAGGCTGAAATGCAGCATAAACACCAGCATGAACTGATTGGGCTGAACCTCTCTCTGTGGCGTAAAACTTAAGTAGTTCTATGTAATTGTATGATCTGTTGTGTGTCCCCCTCACTCACTTCACCAATGGCAACAATGCCTTCAGCTTTTGAGACTCCACATTCCCCTAAACCCATTCAACATAGCCATCTGTCTCACCCCCTTTCAGAGCTTCCTAAGCCCCACATCTTTGGCAAAGGTTTTAGGCATTCCTAATATCTCCTTCTTTAGCTTGACATCCATTTTGATTGCACCGTTATGGATCGCTTTCCAACATTAAAGTTGCAATATAAATGAAGGTTGATGTTAATGTTGTTGACATCCAGTATCCACTAATCCGATATCCACTGCCCACTAACAATTCTTGCCTCCGTGTAAATTGGCACTCACAAGCACTCCTCTGTTCTTTCACATTTCAACCAGTATCAGCTGTTGCTCGGCTCTTCCCATGCTGATATTTGAATGACAAATCTCTTGCCCAACTTCAGCCTTGGCTCCAGCTGCTGGTTTTAAATCCCCACTCGCTGTTTCTGTCCTGTGAGGCTACTCTTGATATTAAATCAGCAGTGAAAGCCTGAGCTGAAGCTGTGAGGGAAAGCTGCCATTTAAACATCAGAGGACTATGAGAGTTGACAGGAATGTATGAGCCTTGTCCTTCTGAGTCCTCCATTTTTGGAGAAATTGCTTATCGAAGATGAAGCCTGAAGGAGGATACGACCTCTGCATCAGATGACTGGCAGCCTACTTTTAGCCTTGAACAAGGACCTTAATTTCTCCTTTCTCTGCCTCTAGCTCCCTCTTTGCCTCTTGCTGTCTCCTGTATGTGAATTTATATAGTCATGTTTATGACTATAACATTTCAATTTTTTTTAAAGACTGCTAAATTAAACATTTTCTTAACTTCTGTGTCAAGTCCTTACTTCCACTACTTGTAGCCAATTTAATTTCACAATTTAGAACAGTGGTGAAGTCATGTTGCAAGATGGCCCTGTGCCCTGAAGTTCATAGTGTTCTGTCACATCAAATGCTCATTAACATTCTGCTTCCAGACTTCCTTAATATAAACATGTTAAAACTATCTTCACTTGTGCCAATTAATTTATTAAAGGGTGCTCATTGTTCATTTTAACTTAAGTGTTAGAATAACCTTTAAGTGAAGTGTACTATATCATATTTAGTAGTTTCAAAAAAGTAACACATTGAGGGTTTTGCTGTAAATTTGATTTAAGCAATGTCCAAAAGTCCTTCACAACCAATGAAGCAGTTTTGAACTGTCATCACTGCTGTATTGCTGGGGAACCTGGTGGCCAACTTGTGCACAACAAGGTTCCACAAACAATGAATTAAAATGATCAAATATTTTGTTTTTCATGGTGTACATTGAGCAATAAGAGTTAGGCAGGTTATCACTCCACTTCTTCCAGTAGTGTCAAAAGATCTTTTATGTCCAACTGAGAGAGCTGACTGGCCCACAAGTTAACATGGTATCAAAAAGATCAACAGTAGTCCTGTATCGGTCAGCCTAGATAATGTGCTCAAGTCTCTGAACTGGAGCGCGAACCTCTTTACGTAGGAGTTTGCTGTTTAAAGTGGAAGGAGCAGTGAAGTTGATGATTTTCTGCGCCATCTCCAGAGGCATTGCCTCCTCAGCCTCCAATAGAATCCCAAGGGCAGTGTGCTATCATTATCTTAAAATGAATCTAATTGTTGGAGAAATTTCCCTGCAATATCATCATTGGGGATTTTTACAAAAGTGGGGCAAAAAAGGTAATATGGCAGAATAGTTTCCATATTAATAATCCTTTGGTAATACAGAACTTGAGTATTGCTGAAAAAAGACATTTTCTCAAAGCTTTTTTGTCTTGCATTCATCAGGACAATCGCAAGAATACCAACATCAGGGGTAGCAACAACTCTGTACTGTATGAAGAGAGAGTGCTGATTGATTGGCAAGTGGACACTGATTGATAGAGGCATTGCCATGGAGAATGCACCAGTTAATGGTGACTGACAGTTAACTGCCAAGCATTGCTTGAAATTTTAAACCAGGCAGCTTGACCCTGTTTAGCCAAGGCATTGCCCTGAGGAATGAACCAGCGAATGGCTATCACTTATTTTGTTTAGCTGAAACAGGCTCAAAGTGTATACATGTTCCTTCTGTCTGCAAAGAACAGAATCCTATGTATTAATATATGTAGCTTCCAGTAAATGCAAATGTGCCATACTGCAAGCCTGACTGATAATAAATTGGTTGTCAGCATAATTTTTTTAGCACATTAAGGATTATTTAGCAAATGCTGTCCTCGTAGAATCACATCCAATGTCGGGCACTGTGTTTTGAATTTTGCAAGCGTGGGCTGGTTGTGTACAATCTGTACCTTGCCCATTGCTAACAGCAAAAGGGACATGCTGTTTGATATGATCCACCAGTCTTTGGGACATACAGGCTACATACCTGGCATGACACTAACAGTGAAATTCATATAGCATATTACTCATTTGTGTGACAGGCAGAACGTCTTTTTGGCTTGATGGTAGCATCCTGTTAATGGCAAATACTATTCATGTTGCTACTGCATAGTAGCAGCGTGAAATGGCTGGCTTCACCTGTTGCTCAAATCTTTGATATACCTTGCCCTCCCAGGGTAATCTGAGGTACACTGGCCACTTTTCAGGACCGAAAGTGATGGCTTGAGGCCCATTCATGAGTTTGCATGATATATAGCGCAAAATGATCTGTTCAGGGTAGCCATTATCCCACAGGATGTCTTTGATGTGCTGTATTTCGGCATCAAGCTTGCATGGCAAGCAAATGGCTTGGTGCTATTTACGAGGTTGCTGAGAAGGCCAATCTTATAGCACATAGAATGTAAGAATGCCATCATGCATATTGACCAGTGAAGGTAGGCTTGTGGTAGACTGTGGTAGAGAACCCCCTGGCAGACTTCTCAACTAGTACATCAAGGAAGGCCATTTGACTCCTCCATTTCAAAGGTGAATTTGAACAGAGGATGGAGCCCATTAAGACATGTAAGAAAATTATTACATGTTGCTACTGATTTAAAAATAGCAAATGTATCATCCACATATTGGAAATGTGCAAGTGGCGGGAAGTTAGGTGTTACTCTACCAAAGTCACGTTTCTCATGGGACCCAACAAAGATGTTTGCGAGAGCTGGGCCTAGAGAATGCCCATGGCAACACCTTCTATTTGGGCATACAGGGTGTCATTAAAGCTGAATGCAACTGTGCAAGTTGCCGAGTTCACAAGCTCAGTGAATACTGATTCATGCAACGATGTGGGTCTAGGACACCATGATATAGTGGGAGGAATGGGTTTCAGTTCATGGGGCACTGGCACCAGTACTGGGGTAGAAGGGAGATGTTCTGGTGGGATTGGCTTCACTTGAACCATGCTGGGACCAGTGTCCTGGTGAATCAAATAACTAAGTCTGTAGAGAAGGCTTTAAACTAAATAGAGAGTGGAGGGGGTGGGGGGGGGGGGGGTGGTTTCTGGAGAGGGGATACATGGGCTTACAAAGCAAAAGGATATGGCTGCATTGCAGGGCAGCTGTATAGGTAATAATACCCAGAGTATGACAGGAAGGAACAGAGTGTATCAACATTAAAAAAAGAGCAGCAAATAGGGTCAAAGGGGGAGGGGGAAATGGTAAAAAGGAAAAATTAATGGCTCTTTACTTAAATGCACATAGTATTCAGAACAAAACAAATGAATTAGCAGTACAAATAGAGGTTAATGGGTATGATCTTGTTATGGGGGAATATAGGGGTACATTAAGAAGTTATTGAAAGGGAATTGAGTACTTAAAATATCCAAGCAGCCAGTGCCTGCAAGTACAGTTAAAGGCCAGGCTGGACAGAGAGGAATCTGAACCTTGCACACCCTCAGAGCCTGTGACCATCAGCAAGGACAGGCCGAATAGAGAGGAATGCAAATATGATAGATTGGGTGTCTTAGGGGTCAGACTGGAGCCTTAGGTTGAAAAACAACCAAGATTGGGTCTGTTTCTAGCAGATAGGGAAAGAACAGATGGTCCTAGTTGAGATAGAAGGGAAGGTCTCTGCCAGGGGTGAAAGTAGGGACAGATGATGCCTGTACCTTGGTTACTAGAGAGATGGATGTTTAACGTAAGCCTATATGTTGACGAGATTGGAATCTGGAAACTGTTCTTGTACGTGACCAATAATGTTGAACACTTGTATTTTGGAAGAGTGCTATCTCAAGCTGCATTGAGATGGTTTTCCCCTTGCAATTGCTCAAATAAACAATCGTAACCCGTACCTGAGTCTCCTGTGGTCCATTTGTCAAAGTGACCACAACAGTTTGGCGTAATCGGCAGGATAATTGGATCGGATCCTCGGGACAGCTCTGCAAAGTGGGTGAGTATATTTTATTTACCACCTGTAGCTAGTGCAGTAAGCCTACCCGAGAACAGTCCGGTCAAGTATCAAAGAATCGGGAGTAGGACTCAGGACAGGAGATTGGAGAAACCAGGGTGGGAGACAGAGCTGCACAGGCGGGCTAGTGCAGGAAACTCTGCAGGAAGACCAGACCACTACCAAAAAGAGGAGGCAGAGCCGTGCTGGTGGGTTACGGTTTGAAATATAACCATAACCAAAGCTGCGCAGAAAGGCCAGACCCCAGTGAAGAGGAGGCAGAGCCATGCTGGTGGGTCACAGTTTGAAATAAGCCCGAGCCAAAGCCGCGCAGGAAGGCAAGACCCCGGTGAAATAAGTGAAACTGCACATACCGCAAGTAACTAAGGCCGTGCGAACGTACCGCGCAGAGATAGACGGAAATAAGAACAGAATGCCGTCAGGGAAACAGAATAGCACCATGGAACTCGACTGGGTAACAGCGGAGTCCATTACGAGATTCATAGCGGAACAACAGTTAAGACTAAGCGCAAAAATGCTGAAGGAGGGGTGGAACCCAAAGGGAACCTCCGGAGAACAACAACAGTGGTGGATAGAGCAGAAAAAGGATAAGGAAAAGAAACGGGTGATGGTCATTATTATCTTGTATCTGCAGACGGATTAATACTAAGTAATACTAAGTTCCAGTCGATTAGAGAGAGACAAAGTCAGATCCAGGACAGATCAGAGCAGTGGCGGCAGCTTGTGCTGAGAGTGATCAAGAGGAGGAAGCTCTGAAGGAGAAACCTATGATGGAGTTGGGACAAATCCGCCCTCATACAAACCACCCAACTGTGCCTGTTGAATCCCATGGCCCCTATGGCAGTAACTGTTGGGAAAAGTAAAGTCAGGCAAGGCAAATTAAAAACCGAAGGGAGAATGGGGTCTGAGGAATAGGGGGAGGATGAGGAGGTTGAGAGGGTTATGGAGAAAGTTAAGCACGCACCATTCAGCCTGGGGGAGAAGCAGGTTTTGCTTAAGGAACTGCTGAGACTTAAAACTCAGATTTTTGGACCAAACTGCAGGAAATGCAAGATTTCCATGCAATGCACCTGCTTGATACCCACATACTGGTGAAGGTGAAGTGCCCAGGGGATATTTGAGGAAGATTACCCCTGCGGTTTAGAAGTGAAGACTGGGCGAAATCTGGGGACGTCCCAGATCAGGAGAAGGTGACAGCCCTGCACGGGGACTTTGAGGAGACAGGTAAGGAAGCCTTGGGGGAGGGAGAGACGAATTGGGGGTGTATAATATACCGTGTGGGATGATGAGATTTTCCTGAAAATGTGGAAGGATGATTGGGACCCAAAAGGTCCGCTACTCAATTTTCAAACTTAAAAAATGAATTGATCTAAGTTACAAGAGCTGCTTGTGCTGAAGAGAGAGAGAGAGAGAGAAGAGAGGGATATCCTTAGGGGGTTAATAAGCAGTGACAGGCAGGAGCAGGGGAAATGTGAGCTTTTGTCAGTTTGATGGTCCCTAAAGATCCCTTTATTTCCCCCACTGCTATTTGAAGTTTCATTTAGAATATGAGAGTTTTAAGTCATTAAGTTAAGGATACAGGAATATAAATACATACATACAAACAAACATACATTTAGAAGTGAGCAAGGAAGCATTTGTATGTGAGCTTTAATGTGTTTTCTTCTGTAAATTGTCATTTGTATGTGTAGTTCAGCACTTTAGGGTTGAAAGCCCCATGTTAGATTAAAGGAGAAGTATACTAAAACATTCCAGTTTTAAGTATAAGGTTTGAGTTGAGATTTCTGGCAAAATAGGGTCGTAATTTGAAGGTATCATGAAGCTAGGCAGGGTTAGATGAACCAACCTTTATACCACCCCCTTGCAGACTAGCATCACCAGCTTCCAAGCTGATTGGGATTGATACATACAAGTTGCAATAACTCATATGAGTTAGTATTCTAAAATTCTGAAAGAAAAAAAATTACCTGAAGTTCAAGGGATTCTTAGAAAACCAAAAGGCATAAACACAAAGTCTAAGTGGTTCCAATGGATAAAAGGGGGTTTCTTTTGAAGAGACGAATTAAATATGAAAGGAAACCTGCATCCCAACAGCACTGTAATTTAAATTTGGGACAATCTTGAGATGTAAAGTGCAGTGTAATTTACAGGTTACTTCAAATAACGAGGATGCTATCCAAAGGTAAGGAATGTGTCGATAAACACATGGGAATTATAACTTGGATACAAATCAATACACATAAGAAAGAGGTAGTTTTAATTTTAATAGTGTAAATTACATTTCTTACAAAGTTTAAAATTTTGAGGTTTGGTTCCTGATAATTTCTCAAAAGGGAATTTTCATTTTAAAAGGTTTGACAACAATTGGCACTAATTCAAATGCTGCAAGCTTTTGTGTTTGTAAGTCTGTTCCCAAAATATGAAGCTAAGCTCAAGACCTTGACAAAGTTTGGCAGAAATCCAATTTTTGGCTAAGTTAATGAATCTGGGATAATTCTAAGAAATGGGTCAGACACAATCCAGTGGGTTACTTTTGAGACAATGAAATGTTGTTTGAGAAGAAGATAAGGAAGCAAAACATGTCAATGCCTGATTTCTGTTTTTAAAACTGTTATATTTTATTTTAAAGTCTCTCCAGGCAACCTGAACAAGATAAGATGGTAGCTGTTGCATGTGTAAAGTGGCATGAGGCAAGTAGGAGAAAGAGCTAGGGAAAGAGGACACCGTATACAAACTGTTTTAAGGGAACTGAATTTGATAATCTGGCCATCAACTGAGACATTGGAAACGCAGAAGGGGAGATAAGCAAAGATCTAGAGACAGGGATCCTCGTTGACATGGAATAGTTAATACGACCTAAAGAGCAAGGAAACATTATAAACGATCAAGACAGTAGAGAAACTGACATCAAGAGAACATTAGGATGATCATGGTCAGGGGAAAAAAAAACTTAGAGGTAAAACTATGAGGAATCTGTAGTTCAGGAATTGAAATGTAAGGAGAAATAATACTTAACAACAATTTACCACAAGATGGATACAGGTAAAAGGAAAGCTGGGAAAAGGCTAAATAGATGTATTACTGATTGTATTAATGTGCCTGTGAAGTACAAAAGATAAGACCACAGGATTAACACTATGGTTAAGCGACAGAGTTAAGCGGCTCCCAGAGAGAACTGTCACTGGGAGTGAAGACACTGAGCCATTGAAAGATAGGATAAGAAAGGTGCACTGTAGAGTTATGTAGGCAGTTTAAGGAATTGAGGTCCGACCTGGGACAGCAGCAGGAGACAGTAGATTGGAAGGAGTGGAGGGTGCCTATCCAGATGGATTCAGATCAGGGAGTCTTTTCACAGGAAGAGTTATTAAAGAAATGTGTAAATT
Source organism: Carcharodon carcharias (assembly GCF_017639515.1). Taxonomy (NCBI): domain Eukaryota; kingdom Metazoa; phylum Chordata; class Chondrichthyes; order Lamniformes; family Lamnidae; genus Carcharodon; species Carcharodon carcharias. The sequence continues at coordinate 17,137,326 of NC_054489.1, forward strand.
TAAATATAAACAGAAATTCCACATTCCCTACCAGCCACAGAGCTCGGGGATGGTGGAAAGGATGAACTGAACTTAAAAAAAAACCATCAATCACAAAAGCAATTCAAGAGACAGGGAACAGCCCAATATTCTAATGTGCCTTAGGGCCACCCCAAGCAGGACCGCTGGGCTCACCCCATTTGAAATAATGACAAGGAGAGCAATGCAGTTATCCGAGGGAATCATAGTAGGAGCGGGAGATGCAGGACCACTAAAAGGAAGGATGCAAGACTATGCGAGGGAAATAAGTAAGCAATTGCATGAGTTAAGGAAGGAAGTCAGAGACCGACAGGTGATGGTCAAGGTGAGCCCGGAGTGAATAGGCATGGACCGTACGAGGTAATGAAGACAGGTGATACATGAGCACTTGTCGATATGAGAACGGGAAGTAAATGGTGGCATTACACACAGTCAAAGATACATGATAATTGACCAAGCGGTAACCCGGAGAACGGGAGCCGATGTTAATGTCTCCACAGATCTACAATCCTGGTCGTGGGCGTGTCAGTACTGGCAACAAGTTCGGAGATCATCACTACTCATCCTGCACCACAGGAGGAATTTTGGTACAGCACGGACAGTGCCGAATGTGACACGCAACGGGGAATGATAAATGTAACAGGAGAACAAGTGCTTTCGAATTGTAGTAAGTGTTTGCTTCAGATCGGGCGTGGAAGGTCTGCCACTATCCAGCCACCTCCCACCTCTACTTCCACAGTCCGAGTAGAGATAATTGAAGCCCCTCAAACCACACCGACTGACCCGCCTTGTCTAACTATGCATCTAGGACCGACGAATGGTTTGGTGCTGGTTAATCAGAAGTTTTGTATGATAATGTACATCACGATTTGGTACCCATGGTCTTGAACATATCCGGAATTGCCCCGCCCCAGTGGTGCTCAACCCATATTTGAGCACTATATACAGCTTGGATGGGCCCACTGGTGACTGAAGCATCTCAGTTCAACGGCGAGATGCGAACCGCGTTGGGAGGGAACCGCGTTAATCGCAGCCTGATAAATGATGCCGCTACGATATTCAATATAGGGACATCAGTGGTCAATTCAAAACCTGGCAACTGTTGACCAGAAGGTCCGGACCCTGAGCTTTAAGCTTAAGGAGATTCTAGAGCGGGGGCAGGGAATTCATAACATCTAATTAAACACAGACCAGGACATGACACGGTTAATCCAAAACCTGGCTACCGTGCTCGAAAGTCATGCGGGGACTATCAATAAACTAATTGAAATAGGGAAATATATTTCAGACAATGTGAGCAGAAATGACGTTTGCAGCACCTATGGGTCTTGGGCACTGGAACAAGCCCGAGAGAATTTAAGACAGATTAATGAAGGGGTTCCTTTATGGGTAACTAATGAACATTTATGTAATCTTTCACGACACAAGGATCATGATTTGACTGGTTGCCAGCTCAGAGGTTTAATATACGTATATAGAATGAATGTTGAATGTATAGTAAATAATAATATGCTAATTGTCTTAGTGATACCTGTTATACTTATGTCAACACCCGGCAGGACATTATATAGAGTAGAAAATATTGGGGTTATACGGGGGGATTACTATATTAACTACTACAATATTCCACCATATGCAGTATACATAAAAGGGAATATAGTTAGCACCACATTAGAAGAGTGTAGGATAGAGGCCATCGCAGTAGTATGTGCGTACCCAATATATGAGACGGAGAAAGCGAAGTGTGGATTTAAAGCAGCAGCAAATTGTACAATGGAAACTATATGGGCTGCAAAAGAACCGAACCCACATTGCATATACAGGGAATGGGAGGTATTGTATCACCAAGTGGCTGGAAAGAATCCAGTACGGGGGAAACCGGATATGCCCCATCCACAATCATTCGGCGTGCACGGGTGGGGAAGGTGGAGCTGGTTGAACTGTACAAGAGAGGAATAACTACTACTCAGGTCGTGGAAAACCTTAAAGATAACCTGACACGGTAGCTGAACCAGTTCTCCTACGAAATTCCCTTATTACCAGAGCACCTAACCACGATTTGGAGACCAGCTCAACAGATATACAGACCTTGCTATACACAACAGCAACAGGCTAGAACCTTAAAGGAGGATATTGAACAAATAGATTCTTCCACATGGTGGGAGGACCTGTGGAACTGGGACTCAAACATCCAGATGCACCCCTGGATTCGGATTATCTCCCCTGCCCTTGTTATACTTCAGCTGATATTGATTATCTATCTAACACACTTGATTCATCACACCCGGAAGTCACAGAAAATATGGCTCTGGGGGGTGTTTTAACAGGTGGAGAAGGAATTTGGCAAGTCGGGCTTAAATTAAAGGAACAGATGATACAGATGGTGCGGACAGCACCTCTGTAGTTGGCTACCTTGGGCTAGGCCAAGGGCCAAAAGGGGGGACTGTTAGGAGGGGAATATAGGGGTACATTAAGAAGTTATTGAAAGGGAATGGACTACTTAAAATACCCAAGCAGCCAGTGCCTGCAAGTACAGTTAAAGGCCAGGCTGGACAGAGAGGAATCTAAATCTTGCACACCCTCAGAGCCCGTGACCATCAGCAAGGCCAGGCTGAACAGAGAGAAATACAAATACGATAGATTGGGTGTCTGAGGAGTCAGACCGGAGCCTTAGGTTGGAAAAACAACAAAGATTGGGTCTGTTTATAGCAGATAGGGAAAGAACAGATGGTCCTAGTTGAGATGGGAGGGAAGGTCTCTGCCAGGGGTGAAAGTAGGGACAGATGATGCCTGTACCTTGGTACTTTTGTTACTAGAGAGATGGATGTTTAATGTAAACCTATATGTTGTTGAGATCGGAATCTGGAAACTGTTCTTGTACGTGATCAATAATGTATAAATATGTTGAACACTTGTAGTTTAGCAGAGTGCTATCGCAAGCTGCATTGGGATGGTTCTCCCCTTGCAATTGCTCAAATAAACGATTGTGACCTGTACCTGAGACTCCTGTGGTCCATTTGTCAAAGTGTCCACAACAATCTTATAGCCATTACGGAGATGTGCTTACAAGGAGATCAAAGCTGAGAACTAAATAGTCAGGGGCCTGTGACTATTTGAAAGGACAGGCAGGAAGGAAAGAGTGGTGGGGTAGCTTTGTTAGTACGAGATGGAATAAGTATGATAACAAGAAATTATCTTGGGTTGGAAGATGGGTGGAGGTAAGAAACAACAAGGGGAAGAAGACACTGGTGGGAGTAGTCTAAAGGCCCCCTAGCAGTAGCTATACTATACGACAGAGAATACGTCAGGAGATAATGAGGGCATGTAAAAAAGGCAGTACATTAATCATGGGAGACTTTAATCTTCATGTAGATTGGGAAAATCAAATTGGCAGAGGTAGCTATGAGCAAAAATTCGTAGAGTTTATTTGGGGCAGTTTCCTAGAATAATTTGTTGTGAATCCAACCAGGGATCAGGCTATTTTGGATCAGGTGATGTGTAATGAGGCAGGTTTAATAAATGATCTCAGAGTAAAAGATCCCCTAGAAAACAGTGAATTTAGCATTCATTTGTGAGTGAGAAACTTAGGTTGGAAACAACTGTGCTAAACTTAAATAAGGGTAACTGCAAAGGAATGAGGGCAAAGTTGGCTGGAAGGGACTGGGAAAAGAGTTTAGCAGAAAAGATAATTGATGAACAATAACAGGCGTTTAAGAAAATAGTCCATGACTCTCAACAAAAATATATCCTGGTGAGAAAGAAGGATTCTAGGAAGGGGATAAAACAAAGGAAGTTAAGGATAGTATCAAATTGAAAGAAAAAACATACAATATGGTAGAGATTAGTGGTAAACCAGAGGATTGGGAAAGTTTTAAAAACCGACAAAAGATGATCAAAAAAATGAGGGAGAAAATAAACTTTGAGGGTAAACTAGCAAGTAATATAAAAATGGACAGAAAGAGCTTCTTTAAATACATAAAAAGGAAGAGAGAGGCCAAAGTGAACATAGGCCCCTTAGAGAATGAGGCTGGGGAAATAATAATGGGGAACCAGGAAATGGCAGAGAAGTTGAGTAAATACTTTGCATCAGTCTTCACTGTAGAAGACACTAACAGCATTCCAAAAACACTAAATAATCAAGGGGAAAAAGCAAGGGGTGGAAATAAATACAATAACTATCACTAGAGAAAAAGTTCTAGGGAAACTAATGGGGCTAAAGGTCGATAAGTCCTCTGGACCTGACTGGTTGCATCCTAGGATACTAAAGCAAGTATCTAGGCAGATAGTGGATGGATTTGGTAGTAATCTTCCAAGAATCCTTAGATTCTGGAAAAGTCCCAGAAGATTGGAAAACTGCCAATTCAAAGAGGGAGGTAGACAAAAAACAGATAATAATAGGCCAGTTAGCTTAACATCCGTCATTGAGAAAATGTTAGAGTCTATATTAAAGGATGCAATAGCAGAGCATTTAGAAATGCTTAATATAATTAAGCAGAGTCAGCATAGCTTCATGAAGGGGAAATCATGCCTGACAAATTTATTATAATTCATTGAGGAGGTAACAAGCAGACTCGATAAAGGGAACCAGTAAATGTAATATATTTGGATTTCCAAAAGGCATTCAATAAGTTACCAGACATAAGGCTACTTAATAAGGTAGTATTTGAGGTAGTATATTAGCATGGTTAGAGGATTGACTAACTAATAGAAGACTGAGAGTTGGGATAAGGAGAGCATTTTCAGGATGGCAACCTGTAATTAGTGAAGTGCCACCGGGATCAGTGCTGGGGCCACAATTATTTACAATATATATTAGTGACTTAGATGAGTGAAGTGAATGTACTATTGCCAAGTTTGTGGATGACACAAAAATAGATGGGAAGGCAAGTGGTGATGATGATACAAAGAATCTGCAGAGGGATATAGACAGCTTAAGTGAGTGGGCAAAAACTTGGCAGATGGAATATAATGTGGGAAAGTGTGAGGTTATGCACTTTGGCAGGAGGAGAGGAGCTGAATGTTATTTAAATGGAGAAAGCTGCAGCACAGAAGAATTTGGGAGTCCTCGTGCATGAATCCCAAAAAGCTAACATACAAGTTCAGCAGGTAATAGGGAAGGCAAATGGAATGTTGGCCTTTGTTTCAAAGGGGATGGAGTATAAAAATAGGGAAGTCTTGCTAAAACTATAGAAGGCTCTAGTTAGATCACACCTAGAATACAGTGAACAGTTTTGGTCTCCTTATCTAAGGAAAGATATCCTGGCATAGGAGGCAGTCCAGAGAGGGTTCACTAATTTGATCCCGGGTATGGAGGGATTTTCTTATGAGGAGAGGTTGAGTAGGCTGGGCCTGTACTCATTGGAGTTTAGAAGAATGAGAGGCGACCTTATTGAAACATATAAGATTCTTAAGGGGCTTGACAGGGTAGATGCTGAGAGGTTATTTCCCCTTGTGGGAGAGTCCAGGACCAAAGGGCATAACCTCAGAGTAAGGGATCGCCCATTTAAAACAGAGATGAGGAGGAATTTCTTCTCTCAGAGGGTAGTGAATCTGTGGAATTCTTTACTGCAGAGGGCTGTGGAGGATGGGTCGTTTTAAGTATATTCAAGGCCGAGATAGACAGATTTTTAATCATTAAGGGTTATGGGGAAAAGGCAGGAAAGCGGAGTTGAGAATTATCAGATCAGCCATGATCTCATTGAATGGTGGAGCAGACTTGATGCGCCGAATGGTCTGCTTCTGTTCCCACGTCTTATGGTCCTATGGTCTGTATATCACACAATGTCCACGCTTGCCCTCCTCCTGCCCCCACCCCAGCAGTGCTATGCGCTGCATGTGCATTTCACACTGGCTGCCCGTTAATTGGCCAACCAGCGTGAAATCGACGTCAAAGCCTGATTGGTGGTCGATTTCACAGCCACTCCCGGGCCTGCCTGCCCAAGGGGAAAATCCTTGATTATTTATTTAAATATAGTGGGCAGGCTGTTGAATTTGGCATCTGCCCACTCCCTATATTATTGGGTTGAACTCAAGGGTGGGTGGGAAGGTGGTGGGGTTGGCATCCCGCCCCCCCACCCCCCCAACTATTGTACGTGCCTCCCCCTTGCCAAAAATATGCTCAGTGGCCCATGTAAAATGCAACCCATGTTTCAGCTTCATATTGGCACAAACTCTATTGTGAACTGGCCAATAAACAGCCACACTTACCACATCTAAGTTCAATCATTTAGGGAACTATGCAATATTTACCTGTGATACCTGTGATGTCATTAAAATTAAATACTAAAATATTGATCTTAAAACAAATATCATTTACAACCAGTAGTTAGTTAGTGTTGTGTGTGCCTGCAGGCCATTTTAATGTAAAGGTGCTCGGCAGAGCAAGGGTTAATGTGGGATTGGAGACTAGCACCACCCAAGGTACGATGTATAGAGTCACATGGTAATAAACTCAGTGAACAGTCTAAAAGGAACCTGCATGGGAGCAGTACCATGCATGGCAGTAACTGGGATTTGTACATAGTAGAGGATTGCCCATGAATGGTTCATGTTTAAACATACAAGTCTCAAGACCTTATCAGTGAGACACCAACCGAACCCAAAACACAAGTTAATTATGAACACATTTCTGAGTGAGAGGTTGTTTTCCATAACTGAATCTGAATTGATACTTTAAAATAGCCCAAGTGGGAGATAAACGGGGCTTGATTTGCAATCTCCCTGGGTGGGGGGGGGGGGTGAGATTGGTGCAGGTGTGCTTTGAAAATAGCACCCCCTGATGGCGTGTCATCTCCAGGAATTCACTGCTATTTTCAAAGGGGAGGCGGAATCAGGAACCTGATCACCACCAATTAACTAACCTTTAAGCTCCTTGAGGAGCTGGTTAACAGGCTAGAGAGGGCCAGAAGGCAACATTGAAAACAGAGATTGGCAAACCCTAACAGTTTGTCGATGCACAGCTGCCGGGTGCAATGTGGAGAACCCTCAAGTTATATTAATGCTAAAGCGACTATTCTGTCAGAGTGCACCTGCACTTTGGTCACTTCTCTGCACAGTGAGGCTGCTGAACCTCTGATCTCCTGCCGCCTCTATTCTTCAAGGCAGCAGCAAGCCCAAACATGGCAGCTGTCTGTCGTTGAGGACCGTACTCGGGAGTCAGCTCCCACTTCCTGGCAATGCTTGACACCACTAAGTGGGCACCAAACTCACCTCCAGCCCAATTGGGTGATTTGCATTTGAATCTAGTGTCGTGCCAGTGATGTAGATTTGGCACAGGCCCGGTAACAATAGGGGCGTTGGGTTCCTGCCACTAGGTAGAAAATAAAGCCAGTGGAATCTGAATGGAACTGGTATGGATTTCCTTGCTAAGCAAGTTCAGCACTGAGAGGGGAGTTGTGACCAAAGCCCGAATTTTTCTCCCTCGGTCGGGAGCGCAGAGTCAGGAGATTTTCCGGTTCTGTGAACCTGGTCTTTAAAAATGGCCGCCCACGGGTTGGACTTTCGGTCAAGGGTTGGACTGGGGAATGGGCTGAAGGAGTGGTCGGGCAGGCTACCCCAGAATGACTGCAGAAGCTGCCAGGTGCAGAGGCAGACTGGGCTGAAGGCCTGCCTCTGTGCACCAGCATTATGTTTAAATAAATAAAAAACGAAAACAAAAAACATCCTCCAACCCTCACCCCAAAACACCTCACCCTCAAGACACTTCCTATGCCCCATCCATGCCAACCTTTGCCAATCCATGCCCTCTACCACCCCATGACCCCTCATACCCCCATGCCAACCATTGTCCCCCCCCCACCCACCACCCTTTGGCCCTACACCCTCCATGCCATCTCACCTAGTATCCTTGGACACTTTCTTGACAGCTTTGACACTTCCTTGACAGCTAGGCAGTTCCTTGACAGCTGGATAGTTCCTTGACAGCTGGACAGTTCATTGACAGTTCTGTAACAGCTGGTCAATTCTGTGACAGCTTTACCGTTCCAATGAGTTTGTGCGTAAAAAGTGCATAATCATTTTTAATTCTAACAATCCCAAAGGGGTACCCTGGCTTCCGAAACAAATCCACCAATTTTAGATCTGCCCTTAACTGTTCTAATCCTGGTTTCACATTCCTAGCCTTCTAAATCCCACTTCAGGTGGTGGCAGCTAGTGATTTAAATGGCCAACTACCTCTGCAAATCGCGTATGCGCGATGCCTGGCCCATTGACAGTCCTGCCTTTGTGAAGGTGGGAAATGCTGGGTTCAGGGGCGGGACTTAGAATTTTTGGCCATTTCTGGGATTTTCACCATGATGGAGTGGCTGTCCGCTGTGGCAAAAATCCAGGCCGTTGATCAGGGTCCGTGGATCTAAATCACCTCCACAAAGGGAGATAGAAATTGGAAAACACATAAAGCTAGAATGTTAATGGTTACACACATATTATGACTGATGAGTTGTTTTGGAGCCTTTAATCTCGCTCTCAAAAATATGATGCATGGTGAGAGTTTGGGAGATAATTCAAAGGGGAAGGACATTTTTTAAAGTAAAACAAGGAGCAGAATATGAATATAACAATATGATATATGATAATATAGTCAGATGAATTGCTTATCTCTTTATTTTAGCTGGAACAGAGCCTGGGGGATGGTTGATGTGTGAGGCCGCACAGTGAGCCTTAATCAACTAAAGGTCCTCCACACCACCATAAAACACACCAGAACATTCTTTACCGTCATTAGTAGATAACAAGCACTTTATGATTGCAGGCATTCATCACACTTAAAATTCTTGCTTTCAGCAAAACCTGAACTAATTATTTTGTTTACTCTACCTACGAATTAGCTGCTTATTTTAAAATGTTTATACACTTGTCATATTCAAATACAATTTTATTTCACTGATGCGGATAACCTTCAGATGTCACTGGAGACAGAGATAGTTTTGAGTTTGAAATTTAAATTAGATTTAAGGTACAGAGTAATCTCCATTCACAGGTGATCGTTCAAATACTGTAGCACAGTTGGCCACACTCTCAGAGTCAGGAGGTTGTGGGCTCCAGTCCCACCTCAGATTATTGAGCACAAAAATCTAGGCTGACATTCCAGTGCAGTACTGAGGGAGTCATCTTTCGGATGAAATATTCAGTCAAGGTCTTGTCTGCTCTCTCACAAATGGATGTAAACGATACCATGGCACTATTTTGAAGCGAAGCAGGGGAGTTATCTCTGGTATCTTGGCCAATATTTATCCCTCAATCAATATCACAAAAGCAGGTAATATGGTCATTATCATATTGCTGTGCACAGTTTGGCAGCTACTGTTGCCCCATTACAACAGTAACTACAGTTCAAAAGTTCTTCATTGGCTGTAGAGTGCTTTGGGATGTGCTGAGGTTGTGAAGGTGCTATATAAATGCAAGTCTTTCTTTCTTTAAATATTTTAACCAGCTACCTTGGTACTTTTTTAAGTCTTTTGTGGTTCATTGAGGATTTTTTCGATATTCGATATCACTTTAATATTCATTTTGTAGATGCATTGTCCAGGGCGGAAATGAGATGCAGCGATAAGGGCCTGAGTTTTGTATAGCTGACCTCGGTTCAGAAAATTGGTTGGAAACCCTTGCCACCTCACTAAAGGGCACCTGATGCTATTTAAGTGAAATCAGACACTTAAGTGGGCAGCGTCGGTCCCCCATTAAGTCCCCAGTCAGACAGAAATCCCACTCCAGAGAGCTAATGGCCAATAAGAGACCGGCAGCCGCATCACATGCAGTGCCACTGGGAATGGTGACTGCAGCCGGTAATTCTGTAAGGCATTCACCAGAGATCATTGCTGGATGCTTGCACTGAGTGTGGGTGGGTTGGGCATCATGGGAAGAGGGTTGTTAATGAGGGGAAAAGGTGGGTCGAATGCAAGGATGGCAGGGTGGCTCTCAGTGGGCACCCGCCTGTTTGAAGCCTGGTCCCTCGATCGGGCACTAAGTGCCTTTGAAAGAGGGACCTGCCTGGGCGGCCACTGGCAAGCCCATGATAGTTTGGGGATCCCTGAGCCATCACTAAATCTGGGTTGGCTCTGGGATAATGACCTTTAAGTGGCTCAATAATGCGTTTAATTAACCAGTGGACAGGTTCTCCACATTAGCCCATTTCTGCCGCTGATGAAAAGGGGGTCAGTTTTTAAACTGAAGGGAATGGGCCTTGCAGCCTCCCCACAACGATTTTTCAGTTCTTCCTGTTACCTAACCTGCTCTGGCAGGCTCAATTAAATCCTGGCCTAGGAAGATTACTGATTATAGACTCTGTCTGTGCTGCTAGCTGATTTCAACCTGGGTAGAGATCAGAGTGCTATAATTGGACTCTTGGTCCTTGAAGGGGAAAATCAGAATCAACCGCAGTTTCATATTGCTAAACAATTACTGACAATGAAAAAAAAATCCTGAAGTACTTGTGTTCACGTGGCAATTTGTCAAAACAATGAAGTTCTTCACACACAGAATTACTTTTGAACTGAAATGTGGGCCAACATGGCAATTACTCTTCAGCCACAACTTCCTGTAAACAGTAATGAATGACAAGTTAATCTGTTTTTTAAAAAAGACTTTACATTTTTACCCATAGTTCAGGATGCTTGTTATCTCTGGGACAAAGGTTTGCAAACGTATGTCCTTGACAGATATTACCTGCCGAATAGCCATTTGCTAAGTGATTAGTTGAAATACTATGAGGTAGATTTTCACCTCAACTAGGTGATAATAGGAACATAGGAACAGGAGAAGGCCATTCAGCCCATCAAGCCTGCTCCGTCATTCAATATGATCATGGCTGACCAAACACTTCAATGCCCTTTACCCACGATTTCCATAACCCTTTATGTATTGTTAGCCAGAAATCAATCAATCTCTACCTTAAATATACTCAATGACTGAGCTTCCACAGCCCTCTGGGGTAGAGAATTCCAAAACCCTCTGAGTAAAGAAATTTCTCCTCATCTTAGTCCTAAGTGGCTCTCCCTTATTTTGAAATTGTGTCCCTGGTTCTAGACTCCCCAGCCAGGAGAAACATCTTATCTGCATCTACCCTGTCTATTCCTTTAAGTATTTTGTAGGTTTCAATGAGATCACCTCTCATTCTTTGAAACTCTAGAGAATACAGGCCCAGTTTTCCCAATCTCTCTTTATAAGACAGTCCTGCCATTCCCAGAACAAGTCTGGTGAACCTTCGTTGCACTCTTGCTATGGCAATAACATCAATTCTGAGGTAAGGGGACCAAAACTGCATATTGTACTCCAGGTGCGGTCTGACCAAGCTTCTATACAATTGAAGCAAGACTTCACTACTCCTGTGCGCAAATCCTCTTGCGATAAAGGCTAACATTCCATTATCCTTCCCAATTGCCTGTTGCACCAGCATGTTAGTTTTCAGTGACTTATGGACAAGGACACCCAGATCCCTTTGTACACCTACACTTTCTAATCTCTTACATTTAGGAAATAATCTGCACATTTGTTCCTTCTACCAAAATGGATAACCTCACATTTTTCCACATTATATTCCATCTGCCATGCTCTTGCCCACTCACTAAATCTCTCCAAGACCTCCTGTAACCGCTTTGCATCTTCCTCCCAACACACATTCCTGCCTAGCTTTGTATCATCCACAAACATGGAAATATTATATCTGGTCCCCACATCCAAATCATTGACATAAATTGTGAACAGCTGGGGCCCAAGTACTGATGCTTCCGGTACCCCACTAGTCACAGTCTGCCAAGTGAGAATGACTCACTTATACCTACTCTCTGTTTTCTTCCTGTTAGCTAATCCTTAATCCATGCCTTCTAACCCTTGTGCTTTTATTTTGCTAATCAACCTCCTGTGGGGGACTTAATCAAAAGCCTTCTGAAAATTCAAGTAAACTACGTCCATTGGCCCTCCTTTATCAATTTTGTTAGTAACATCCTCAAAAAAACTCCACCAAGTTCGTCAAACATGATTTCCCATTTGCAAATCCATGCTGACTATGCCCAATCAGATCATGATTATCCAAGTATCCATTTATCACATCCTTTATAGTAGATTCTAGCATTTTCCTTACCACTGATGTAAGGCTAACTTAGGGTTCTCTCTCCCTCTCTTCTTAAATAGTGGGGTGACATTTACTACTTTCCAATTTTCAGGAACCATTCAGAATCCATAGAATTTTGAAAAATGATCACCAATGCATCCATTATCTCTTTAGCAACCTCTTTCAACACTCTGGGATGCAGAATATCAGGTCCAAGGGGACTTATCAACTTTCAGTCCCATTACTTTCTCCAATGTAATCTTCTTATTTATAGTAATTTCTTTCAACTTGCCATTCCCCCTAGTCCCTTGGTGCACTAAGTCTGCTAGACTGCATTCATACTCTATTCTGCCTTTCTTCACCAGTTTATTGGTCTTCCTTTGCTGTATTCTAAAAACCTCCCAATCCTCAGGCTTACTACCGCTTCTGGCAACGTTATGAGCCTTTTCTTTTAATTTTATACAATCCTTAACTTCCTTTGTCAGCCACGGTTGACTGACGTTTTGGGTTTTTGCACCTTGAAGGAATGTATAGATGCTGTAAGCTATGTCATAATTCTTTGAAGACTATCCATTGCCTATGGACAGTCATACCTTTTAACCTATTTTCCCAATCCACCTCAACCAATTTGTCCCTCGTGCCTTCATAATTTCCTTTATTCAACTTTAACACACTTTCTTCAGAGTGAACTACTTCACTTTCAAACATAATGTAAAATTCTATCATATTGTGGTCATTCACCCCTAAAGGTTCTTTGACAACAAGATTATTAATTAGCCCTTTTTCATTACATAATACTAGATCTAAAATAGTCTGTCCTCAAGTCGGTTCTTCAACATACTGCTCTAGAAAATCATCCCTCACACACTCCAGAAACTTGTCTTCTACAGCATTAGTGCTCAATTGGTTTACTCAGTCTATATGCAGATTGAGGTCACCCATGATTACTGTATTGCCCATGCTACATGCTTCTCTCATCTCCTGATTAACACCATGTCCCACGTTACCACTACTGTTTTGTGGTCGATAAACAACTCCAATGTCTGTTGCTCTTTGCTGTTTCTTAGCTCCACCCAAACAGATTCCACAATTGTTCTTCCGATCTGAGATCCTCCCTTACTAATGCACTGATCCCATCCCTTATTATCAGCACAGCTCCACCTCCTTTCCCTTCTTGTCTCTCCTTCCTAAACTTAATATCATTGAATATTCGGTTCCCAGTCTTGGTCACCATGCAGCCATATTTCCGTAATGGCAATTATATCATACCCATCTACCACTATTTGTGCCTTTAGATCGTCTACCTTATTACGATTGCTGCATGCATTCAAGTAGTGTCCTTAACTTTGTCTTTACAACGTCATTCCACATTCGAAGCATACTCAACGCTCTGCTTTGTTTCTCCTGCCTCCTGGTCTCACTTCTACTTCCTGTTACCAAATCCGGCAGAGCAGGTTGTCTGAGGCTGTCCAGTGGACCTGGGCAGTAATGACAGCTCTACCTATGTGTTTCAAAAGATTATAATCAGCAAAGACTAAAAGGAAACTACGCTAGGATATACATGTATTTAATTTAATGCAAAAGCAAAATACTTTGGATGCTGGAAATCTGAAATAAAAACAAAAAAATGCTGGAAATACTCAGGTCAGGCAGCATTTGTGGAGAAAGAAACAGAGTTAACATTTCAGCTCAATGATCTTCTATCAGAACGCCTGATGGAAGCTCTTAGAGCTGAAGCATTGGATTGAATTTTGCCACTAGCATGCCGATCCCAACATGGGGATGGATTCCGAGTCGGGAACCTGGAAGAGTGAGTGGAAGGACACTGGACGTGATCTTCTTGGAGGTGGCCCTCCGAAAAGCCTCCTGGAGCCTGGTCCAATTAGGGAAGTTGGCCAGGTTCCAGCATCGGGTGGTCCAATCAGCATGTACCGTGGAGATGGCTGCTGAATGCCCTCATGTTGTGGCCATCAGTCACAGTGACAATAGCATCAGGGAGGGGTGTGGGAGGGAAGTGGCTGACATTGACACAGGGCAAGCATTAGCAGAGACATCAATCTCAATGCAATATCTGAACGGGAATGCCCACTGCCTGGGGGTAGATCCCCTTCATGAATTACTGCTGGAAAATAAACGTAAATTCACAACTGAGTCGCAGCTTGGATCTCCAATCCATTGCCAAGTTCCAGTGGAAGGCTCATGCAACACTGGGAAAGTCACAGCACTGGGAAAAACTGGCCCTCCAATAGGGCCTCAATTGGCTTCATTGCCTGCCCTCCTCCATCTTTTGGCAGCCCATCCCTGGGAAAGCCGCCCGGAGATGGGATAGGGTCGGGGAGCCGTCTCAACGCGTTTCCTAGTACTTTCCCGGCCCACCCACCTCCCAAATCCGTCTTCACAGGGCTGGGAAAATTCGGCCAGTCCGTCAACTCGGTCTCTCCACAGGCACTGCCAGATCCGCTGAGTATTTCCAGCATTTTCTGTTTTTAATTCTAATTTAACATTGTGTTCTTTTAAAAGTTCTTCGGCTTGATTCGTGAGAATTTCGTACTTCTGGAGCAAGTCACATTTTCAGTTCAGTACTTTGCCTTTAAGCCAGAACATTGAGGTTTTGTTACTTAACCATGTAGACACGTAATTTTGTGACGGTCAGTTCCAAATAATAATTTTGAAAGTTAAGGGAGCATATTTACACGAAGAGGAAAAACTACAAAAACAACATTCAGAGTTGTTTACAGTAGCACAAATACACGATGTAATGCATTGCACAGGCCCCATAGCTATTGGAGCAGGGAGCTTTCACACGCTAGTTTCTGGCTCGGGGGACGTGATGTTAAGGCCGGGCATTTTCCTAAAGAAAAGAGGGCTGGAGCATAAGATTCATCATCGCTGCCGACTATCATGCACCTCATGTTGGTCAGTCTCAGACTGTTCTTGACAGCTTGGTCACTCTGATTCTCAAACCTCACATACCGAGCAGCGTGAAATAAGGGATTATATCATTTTCCAGAAACTACATTTTGTGAAGTCTTGTTCATTGAGTAGAAAATGTTCCATTGATGACGTAACTAAATGATGTATCTAAATAGAATATACTCCTAAAACACTTGTGGTGCCAAACTGACAGCGAAAATATCATGAAATCACTTAATACTTGTTGGTGCTCCACCTTGCAGCCATCAGATCTCCTTCAGAGTCTGCAGCTTTGGATAGTAAAGATTTTTAGAACATAATAGGCTCTTTTGTAATCTTACTAACCAGTGAGTTGCAGGTTATGGAGTCGGTTAAATCTCAGGTTAAGGGTCATACGAATAAGGAACAGGAGTAGGCCATTCAGCCCCTCAAGCCTGCTTCACCAGTTAATAAAATCATAGCTGATCTGATAGTAACCTCAAATCTGCATTCCGCCTATCCCTGATACCCCATTGTCCCCTTGCTTACCAAGAATCTATCCATCTCTGCCTTAAAAATATTCAAAAACTCTGCTTCCACCACTTTTTCAGGAAGAAAGTTCCAACCCTCTGAGTAAAAAAAAAATTGCCTCATCTTTGTTTTAAATGGGTGAGCCCTTACTTTTAAATAGTGACCCCTAGTTCTGGATTCTCCCACAAGAGGAAACTTCCTCTCCACATCCAACCTGTCAAGACCCCTCAGGATCTTAAATGTTTCCATCAAGACGCCTCTTACTCTTCTAAACTCCGGTGGATAAAAGCCTATTTTGTTCAACTTTTCCTCATAAGACAACCCACCCATTCCAGGCTTTGGTCTGGGAAACCTTCTCTGAACTGCTTCCATCCATTTAGGATTGAGATGAGAAATTTCTTCACTCAGAGGATTGTGAGTCTTTGAAATTCTCTATCCCAGAGAGCACTTTCTTAATGGTTGAGAATATTCCATATTTCAATAGATTTTAAGACACAAAGGGGATCAACAAAAAGTGGAGATAAATAAAAAAAACAGCCATGATCTGCAATTCCCCACCAAACCACACACCATCCTGACTATCGCCGTTCCTTCACTGTCACTGGGTCAAAATCTTGGAACGTCCTTCCTAACTGCGCACCTATATAACAAGCTCTTTCTTTTACCCAGCTGTATTATTCTGCTTTTTTTTTTGATGAGGAATTGCAACTTAAGTTACACAAGCTTTTGCAACTATTGGATTTCAACATCACCAATTTGCCAATGACAATGACTGAGGTTGTAAAACTCCCCTGATTTTAGCCTGTAAATGCTGACAAGGCCAGAGACCTGCTGTCAGTGGCAAATGCTGACAGATGACATGAAGGGAAAATAACAAAGATGAAAGAGCAATATAATTGTGTTCTTTACTGCACAGCCACTTTAATTCTACATTGCAGCTAGCAATCATAAAATTGCCTCGGGGGGACAGGTAAGACCTAAGGACCTTCTTACAATTCAAAATTCATACAAACTCCTTGGATGTTCTTGTTTCTGTCAATCTATTTTCGCCTTCAGCTGTCATATGGATGGTTTTGTTTACTCTGCTAACATTCCTCCCTGGTGCAAAAGCAAATCAGGAGAAGTCTGTTGCAAGTTAAGTTACACAGACAATGTGCAAATTTAGAAAGTTTCAAATTAGTTTAATGTCCAGGGTTTTGGCAGAACATCAGATGAATTAACTAACAACTGACCACATTCCAACACAGCTCCTGGAAACTGAAGACAGTGTAATCACTGAGCAATGGACACAGCGCTGAAATGGGGGGAGGTCCAATGAAGTGACAGGTAGACATTGACCGGAATTTTAGGGCCTTGTCGCAGTGGGAATGGGGCCATAAAATGCATTGAGCCATTCTAATCTCTACTGACTTTGGCGGGAGCATAAAATCCAGCCATCTGCCCATTGTTTTTAAAGTCAGTGTGACAATTACAGAATGCCTTCAATTGTCTCAAAACAAAGGAAATTACTAAACTTCAGATACATTAAACTGTGGTGGGAAAGAAAGTTATATTATTTGCCAGGAGTCTACATAAACACAGCTCTTCTTAGTTTTGGAAGGGTCATCAACAGGGGCTACTGAGTAGCTCAGTGGGTATAAATCATAATTATTGGAACAGAAATAGATTGTATTACTGATAAAAGAGACATGCTTTCGAAGCTTTTCGTCTTGCACTCATCAGGACAGATTCACAAGAATACTAAATCTGAAGGGAACAACAATTTATACTACTTGAGAAGAGGGTGCTGATTGGTTGGCAAGAGGACTCTAATTGGTAGAGGTGTTGCCATGGAGAATAAACCAGGGAACAGTAACTGCCAAGCTTTTGTTTAAATTCAAACCAGGCAGGTCAACTCTGATTGGTCAAGGCATTGCCTTGGGGAATGAACCAGGGAATGGTTGTCCTGCAACCTTTTGTATAGTTGAAAACGGCACAATGCATGGGTGTGCTTTTTCTGTTTACAAAGGACAGGGCTCACTGTGTGGATATAAGTAGCTTCTAGCACACTTAAGTGAGGCACACTGCGAGTCCAGCTGATAATCTTGAATTGGTTTTCAGTGTAAATCAGGATTGTTTAGCAAATGCTGTCTAATCGCGGAATCACATCGGATGTTGGATGCCATGTTCTGAGGTTTGCAAACATGGGCTGCTTGGGAAAACATTTGCAGGGATACAGGAAAAATGCAGGGATGTGGGATGAGCTGGGTTGCTCTTGTAGATCACTGGTTTGTTCATGATGGGTCAAATGGCCTCCTGTGCTGTACCCATTCCATGATTCGACTACAAATTTAGTCTTGTGTTGGTGTAAGTTCAGCACTAAGTTCCTGGTATAAAATTACCAAAGTGACATTTGCAGCACCAAAGACCCACTTATTTGCTGGTCTCATGCTGCAGTAACACTCAGTTAGTCCCAACATAGCCAATATAGAAAGCAATGTTCATTGTAGCATCACACTGATGTTCTGTGCATTGAAAGTCGTCTGTCTTTTAAACAGTGCAATTCTTCCCCTCCCAAAGTTGGTCGATTTAAACCTGCCTAGTAGAGTAAAGCAGCCCACACACATTGGACATATCAAGTTCTTCCAAAGCTACAGGGTTGCAGAGTTAAAAAGATCATGACCTGCTTGGGAAAGCATAACCCGACTGGCAGTGAGACAGTTTTACTTAATCTGTTTTACTCATGTTATGTTGCTGAGCAACAAGAGCAATTAGAAATGAGCTACAAGTGCTAGCCTAGCAACACCCACATCCCATGAATGAATAAAAAAAAATTAAAGGCTGCTGTTTTGGAAAGTACTGCAGATGGAATCGTGCTTTAGAGAAATCTGTGGTTTGAATATGACCACTGGCAAGAAAAGGAGAACAAATCATACCTCCTGGGAAGAAGGTAGCAATACACAGTGTGGGCACATTTTATGGAGCCCACAAGAATGGGAAACGAGGCGTATGGGGTGATTTAATTAGGCAGGGTGCGAAATTTCAATTTCCTGGCAATGGGTGAGATACAGCGATGAAGTCAGCAGCGCCTGTCGAAAATTATGCCGACCTGGGGCGTGTTCGTACTTGCAATACATATGCATACCATGAATACACATTAGCCTAATAAAGTCCTACCGTCAGGATGAAGCCAACGGCGCAAGAGGATCTCATGGCACCTGGTTCACAATCCTTTGGAGGTAGCATGCACCAGTCAAGCTTTGAGCAGTTGTAACTAAAGCAAGCAGATTTCCATGTTGATCTCTGTGGCACTATACGGTAGGTGTTGAAAGGTTGGTGTTTGGGTGCAGGGAGGTATGGTGGAGGCAAGGGCTTAGCATCCTAGGGGCAGTGGCCCTTTATGGGGGTGGGCAGGTCAAGCAGGGATTGAAAGATGGATCAAGGGCCTAAACAGGGTGACCAACTCTGGTCAAAAAAAATGGACATTTTGCCATGTGGGTGCTGGTGAACTTCTGAGAACGGGTGGAGGTGTGGCCTAGGACCCTACCCTGAGGAACTCCTGCAATGATGTCCTGGAACTGAGATGACTGACCTCCAACAACCACAACCATCTTCCTTTGTGCTAGGTGTGACTCCAACCAGCGGAGAGTTTTCCCCTTGACTCCCACTGACTCCAGTTTTGCAAGGGCTCCTTGATGCCACAATCAGTGAAGTGCAGCCTTGATGTCAAGGGCAGTCACCTCGGAAGTTCAGCTTTTTTGCCCATGTTTGCACACCCTGGCACTGCAGCATGGACAGATGTTGTAAGGGGAAGAGTGCAAGGAAGGTCAGCCCTCCTCAGATGAGGACAATTTGTCAGAACAAATGCATAGGAGCCTTTAATGAATGCCAATACCATAGAGAGATGTGCAAGGGTGCCAGGGGCAGCCTGATCTACATGAGGTTTGTACAACAATGACGCTTCTGCATGACCAACTCTCCATTGCCAGACCTCCATCCCCTTCCTGCAGTGTAGACCTTGCTGTGCCATCCTCCCTTGCTGAGTTAACTCTAAACCTGTGTCCTCTTCCAACCAGAATAGAATGGGGAGTTGAGCTTTGTTGCATGCGCTCGCTTATGAGTGCTGGTACAGGGGACATCTGAGGGGCTTGTGAACATCCAAATAACAGCCTGCCTTGCCCAAATATTCTGATCCAGCACCAGAGTTCAAGTGCTTTGAATGCAATTGCACCTGTCTTATGTATAACTGCTGAGATTTAAGTGAGCCAACTGCCTCTAGGATGTATAGATGGGGGGCCAACTGTTCTTGCATGTAAAGCCATACTCCACAGGATGATCATCAGAGAAGTAACAATTCACCTGAATGTTCAATAAAGATAGCACAAAAACGCAACACATCTCATTCATGAATAATATTTATGGGAAGAATTTTGAGGTTGGCAGGCACGGGAGCAGCTGGGAAACAGCCCGTCGCCCACGATCGGCCCCCCGACTGCGATTTCACGGTGGTGGAATAATTAAGGCCGGCCCAGTGTGAAACGCAGCTCTTTACTGGTTGGGAAGGGCCGAGCGGGGGCGGGGCCTGACGGTTGCCATGTCCAATGGTGACCTGTCGGCCACTTTAAAAATGGCCCCATGCAGCCCCTGAAAGACTGCCAGGGAAGGATAACTGTTCTGCAGTTGATGCAGCTGGAGACACCAGGCAGGAGAGCAGGTCGGGTAGGCGCTCGGTCCCCCCGCTTTTCCGGCGAGTGCCTCGTGGTCCTGCTGGAGGAGGTGGCTGCCAGGAGGGACTTGTCCCCAGAGATGGGAGGAGGAGACCACTACAACTCACAAAGACAGCATGGGAGATGGTCGCAGCGCTGGTGAGCAGCCATGATGTGGTGCAGCGCAGACGGGTGCAGAGCCGGAAGCGGTTCAATGATCTCTGCGCTCAGGAAGGGTGAGTACCCTGTTGGCAGGGGTCAGTGTGCAGAATTGTTACAGTCTGGCCATCCGCCTGTGGACCTCAAGGGTGCTAGAGTCTGAATGCCAACTGTCAATGACACCGGAGCTGGCCAAGTGGGTGAGCCCTGGCTGCTTGGACTGAGTGCCTTGAGACTCAAGGGCCACGACTCGGATGTGCCCTGCCAGGTGTTCCTCAGCTGGGGTTGGACTAATCAAAGCTCCTCTGTCTTTTCAGGGGAAGGTGAGCCATAACCAATAGGAGGGACCATGGACAGGTGGAGGCCCCACCTACCCTGCTCCTGCTCAGCAGGTTCGAGCAGGATGCCCTTGAGCTGGAGAGCTGGCACGGTCCCCGTGCAACCAGGCGTGGAGAGGCGGGGGTGCCAGACAAAGGTAAGAGCGCAGCGCACAGAGGTGAGATTTTCAGATTGTGCAACCATTCTAGTGTCAGCTCTTCATCGATGGGAGCCTCAAACCTGGATTCCCCATTGATCATTGAAAGACAATGGCACCATGATGCAGATCTCCATTATCTCACCAGGGTGCCTGGCATACACAGTGACAGTGTGATGACTTTAACTAATGACATGTCCTTGTTCTCCCTTTTAAATTTGCCAGCACGCACTTACTTTGTGGACCCTGAAGGGCCACCTCTGACACGGAGGACTACCAGGCTTCACTTGCACTGCTCTCTGAAGCAGTCACCAGAGCAGATACCAGCACCTCGGTGGGCATTAGATCAGCAGCTAGAAGTCGGTGCACATTGGTGAGGGCACCTCACAGTCACTTGAGATGTAGGCGGAGGCAGAGAGTGCCCTCGACGCTGGCAGTCGGAGGAGTGCTGGGGACCAGGACGATGCTCAGTCAAAGGCAGGTGATGAGCCTCTGGAGTCGTCCATTAGGTGGCAAATGCTGGATGTCCAGCGAGATGTGTGGGAGGATCTGACAGAGATCCATGAGGGCCTGCGTGCCATGTGTTTTTGTTGTGGAGGAATCCATGTGGAGCGTGAGCACTGCTTGAACATCATGGCTGAGAGCTCGGTCTCTTCCATTGAGAGAGTGGCGACTCTCATGGAGAGGCAGCTCCAGGGACAGAATCAGGCGTTGCTGGGGTTGCGTCGGACCTGCAGACCCTCATACAGGCGCTGACCTCAGGTGGTCAGTGCCAGTGTGGGAGGTGGATGAGG
Organism: Carcharodon carcharias; assembly: GCF_017639515.1. Lineage (NCBI taxonomy): Eukaryota > Metazoa > Chordata > Chondrichthyes > Lamniformes > Lamnidae > Carcharodon > Carcharodon carcharias. The sequence continues at coordinate 17,158,926 of NC_054489.1, forward strand.
CACCAATATCCCAGCAAGGTACCCGTCCATCAATGGTGAGCAGGGAGGTCCGGAGCTACCTCACGTTGGCGCATGAGCTGCCTGTCACCTCTGCGGGCTCCTCTCAGGGCGCTCTGGATAACGGTATTTTATACTCTGACCCTCTGCCAGTGACCGTGGCTCCACTGGCCAGAGAACAACCACCAAGGTAATCAAGGCCAACAAGACAGCAGAGTGAGCAGGCTGTCTTCAATGCCACAGCCAATACGGCAGGGGACACCTAGACGTAGCACTCGCAAACGTAAATTAAAGGCACCATGAGCATGAGAGGGACAGTTCATGGGTGATTTTCTGTTGATTTATGTTTGGTTTATATGTCTGCTGGTGTGGACATCAACATCAGTAATTGTAATGTCATAATGATTTCAATGTGACAATAACATTAAATTTGCTTTGGTTCTGATGGCTTGAGTATACTTCACATTTTTTCTTTCTGGTGCAGGGTGCACCAGGATGTAATGCTGGATGTGAGTGCCTGGATATTTCATTGCACAGGCAGCGAGAGGGCTTTGGGTGGAAATGAAAGGGTCATTTCAGAATCCTGGATGGAGGCAGCAGCCCTGGCATGAGGTGGAAGCAGATCCTCGGCAGCCTGGCTGTAGGAGCGTTGGATCAAGACATCCCTGGTGTCCCTGCCTCCCTGAAGGTTACAGAGGTCTGCCTCCACACCCTCAGCATTCTCCTCTTCAGACTCACTACTGGATTCATCATCTGTGGCCTGTGCAGCTGCATCAAAATCCTCTTCCTCCAGTGGGTTCCCCCTTGCCAGTGCCAGATTGTGGAGAGCACAGCATGCACCCACTATCAATGACACCTGCTCTGGGGGGTATTGTAGTGCTCCCCCTGAATGGCTCAGGCATCAGAAGCACATCTTGAGAAGACCTATGGTCCTCTCTACCACCGCCCTTGTAGAGGCATGACTCATATTGTAATGCTGTTCTGCCTCTGTTCTTGGGTGGCAGAGAGGCATCATGAGCCACCTCTTCAACGGATAAGCCCTTGTCACCCAGCAGCCATCCATCAGGTTGGGCTGGAGCACTGAAGAGCCTCGGCACCTGGGAGTGTCTCAGGATATAAGCAAGGCCGTCACCATCCTCTCCATGGATGAAGACATGCGCTCAAATGCCTGAGACATGGCAGGAATCATGACGTGCATGGATTCCTCCAACACCCTGTGCAAAACTGTGCATAATTCCTGGTATCTTCGCCATATTTTCTAATTGCCTTTGCTGCATATGCAGCAGCTGCTTGTGGCTGTGACCAGAGACCCGTCATCGTCGTGGAACTTAGCGGGGTCTGTTCCCCAATAGTCCTCCAAGCATCTGGGTACCTGACTGTCACATCCTCCCTCAGCTGCTAGGACCCGTCTGTGGTGTGCTCGCCAGATTGTGCTCCCAAGTCTACACAAGAATCCTCCGCGGACCATGTGAGTGTAACTGTGCTGGTGGAGGTGGATGGTGAGGCAGATGACAATGCATCCTCTGGGGCACTGACTGCTTCATCTCCAGAGGAATCTTCTGGCTCTGTCTAGACGGTGGCCTGGCCCTTGGATGGTGAAAATGGAGACCAAAGGCCCAGAACTTCTCTGGGGTGGCAATCGCCATTAGATTGCCATTCCGCTCCTTTTTATTTACCCAGGTTGGGAGCTGCACATTTCTCGCCCTATCTTCTATCCTGGGCCTGCTGAGGAATGTGCAGTACAGCTGCTCCAGACTCCTTCCAATGCAGGACAGCAACGTCAGGGGAAGTGAAGCCGCAGCCCCATTTTACAGCACTAGCTGCCATAAAGCGGGTAATTTTAAATGTCCCAGACATTTGAGAAGCCAGGGAGAAGGTAAATGTGTAAGGTAAGTAGGTGGGAGGTTAAGTGGGTCGGTTTTGGGGGGGAGTTTGGGTGGCCAGAATCGGTTAGGTGGTCAGTGGGCAATCAGGTGGTTGAGGGGTTAGTTAGGGGCTGAGGTTTGTGGTGGTTGGGTGGTCGGGGGGGGGGCTAATCGGGGGGTGGGGGTTGGGTGGTCAAGGGGTGGAGTGGGTGAGAGGGTAGTCAGGGAGTGGGCAGGTTAATCAGGGGTTGGGAGGGTAGTCAGGGGGAATGAGGTAGAAGTTGGGGGGTGGGGAGGGTAGACAGGTGGTGGGGGTTAGTTGAGGGGTCAGGAGGATAGTCTGGGTGTGGGGGGCTGGTTGGCTAGTGTGGTGTCGGGGTTCAGTATTGTAGTTACCCAGGAGTTAGAAGTGGTTTTAATCCTTCTAACTTTTCCTGGGTAACTATTCTGCTAAGAGAGTTGGAACTATCCGAAGTCTCCAATTTAAATCAGAGTATTGGATGGTTCCAGGTGCAGGATAACTGCCCATCAGAAGCTTAAACTTCCTGGGCAATTCCCGTGTAGTCCTTCTATGGGACTTCCAGGGGGTCCCCTAGCACACCCTCTGGGATAACCCCAGGGTACCATCCCCTGGGGAATGGAAGTTCTGGACTAAAAAGAATCAGATTAAGAATGATCACACTTTAAACACTTCACATTTTATTGCATCCATCCTGCGTGTCCATATGGCACCAGCAGGATGGTTCCCTCTTTCTCCTTACTCCTGGTTGGTCCAGCCTCGCTGTCTGCCACCATTCACACTCCCTCCTCACCAGCAATCTCCATTGCCTCCACCTTGGCGGCCGTGAGGAGCCTCAGGTCTGAAACTCCTCCTCCTGTGTGTCTCCCCTCACAGAAGTTGTGGGTCCACTTGCCCTGCCTGACAAGGTGAAGAGTTGGTGACAAGTCAAGTGACACCTAGCCCCCTGGCCTGTATGCATCCCCATCACACATACTGGCTTGTCATTCATACGCTGCATCATAGTGCAAAAAGCAAACTTCCAGGTGCTTTGGCCTCAATTATAGCTGCCCACTCACACATTTACATTATTGATGACCATATAAGAGGCTCCTGTTGAAGATGCTACACTGACACTTACACTTGTGAAATGATTGAAGCAGGTTGTTTTTCCTGTTTCCAGCACTGGATCCAGATTTGGCAGGTGACCCCACACTTGCTCACCTCCTCTGCCACCTCCATGCTGGCCATCTTGGTCTGGTGGGGGCCCTTCTTATGCCATCTTCAGGAAAGAGGCCCTCCTGCTTTTTCCTGACGGCCTAGAGGAGAATGTGCAAGGAGGCATTGCTGACCAGGGGGTGTTGTCTGTTTCAGCGGTCACTCAACTCTGCAAAACGTATGGCGCTCTCAAGCAGTGGAGCTTCCTGGCACTGATGCACGGCCCATCCTGTTGAAACAGGAGGCTCTTTAAGAGGCTGCGTTGCCATAGATGCACTTTGCCAGCTGACGGTGAGTTTCACCAATGAAATCGCACATGTTTTGCATGCATGCCTCTGGCACTTAGAATTTAAAAATAATTCTGTGGGAAAAGGCAAAAGGAGAGAAAGCAGAAGTGGCACGTAGTCCTATAACGACATCGGGAATGACACAATCTCGATGGGTGTTTCTTACTTGCTCTTCATGGGGGAAACAGTCTGTGTGGAAGATGATTCTTAAAGAGCCTCCTGTTTCAACAGGATGGGCCATGCATCAGTTCATTTAAGCAAAAAGTTGGCGGGAGTATATTCTTCTAAATTTGCGCCAACATTTTCAACTCACATTAGTAAAAAGTGCAAAGAAGAAATTTCCTTTTACCATTTTAGAACCATCTTTTCTGTTCTTCTATTTATGTTTTAATATTATACTTATAGTTAAGCATAAAAGGATCTGATTTTTTTTCTGTTCATGGGATGTGGACATCACTGGCAAGACCAGCATTTGTTGCTTTTATGGACTTGATTTTCCAGACATAAGAAGCAGTGAACTTTATTTACAAGGCAAAGGAAGGTGACTGAGGGCATCTGCTTTGGCTATATGCATCCCTGGTCTGTGCATAAAAGTATATTCATATGCTGATAAAATCAAAGCCCATCTTTGAATTATTGCAGAAGATATGGGAGGGATAGCTTTATCTTCACTAAACAGACCCAAGAGTGGTTTGTGATCAGATACTATCGTAAAGTGTCTGCCATGTACATAATTATGGAATTTTCTAACTCCAAAACTAATCGATAATCCTTCTTTCTCAATTTTTGAATAATCCTTCTCGGCCATAGAGAGGGTTCTGGATACATAGCCTATCGGTCTTTCTGAACTTTTGTTCATCTTGTGAGATAGTACCACTCCCACACCACAGGGGGATGCGTCGCATGTTAGCATTGATTCTTTTGTTGGTGTACCAACAGGTTCGAAGAGTGCAAGAGCTGTTTAACTTTTGTGAAGGTTCTTCTTGAGGTGACTTCCAAGACCAATGTTGGTTTTTCTTTAATAATGAATGTAGAGAGGCTAGGACTGTTGATAAGTTGGATAGGAATCGACCATAATAATTTACCTTACCCAAGTTTGACTTGAGATCTGAGATATTTGCAGGCGAGGAAGCTTCATTCATAGCTTTAACTTTTTATTCTACTGAGTGTAATCCTCGGGCATTAATCCAGTGGCCCAAGTAAATGACTTCACTTGCCTGAAAGGTACACTTTTCTTTTTTCAAGCACACCCCTGCTTGCAAGAATCGTTTTAAGACTTCTTCCAAGTTAGCCAAGTGTTCCTCTTCTGTTAACCCAGTTATTAGGATGTCGTCCAGCTAAACCACGACTTGAGATAATCCTTGCAGCGAGCTCTCCATCATCCTCTGGAAAATCGCGCAGGCTGAAGAAACATCAAAAAGCAGGTGTGTGTATTGATTCAACCCTTTGCGTGTGTTTATGGTTACAAATCCTCGGGATATATCATATAGTTCCAGCTGCTGACATATGTGACTCATACCTAATTTAGTGTAAGTTCTCCCTCCTGGTAATTTGGCATACAGATCCTCAATCCTGGGGATAGGGTACTTGACCGACTTGGCAGCTTTATTTACTGTTAACTTGTAGGGCCCACAGATACGGATGGTCTGATCAGGTTTCAAGATAGGGACGATGGGTGCTGCTCATTCCGAAAATTGAACCGGCTGAATAATACCCAGCTTTTCTAAATGGTTTAATTTGGTGTCAACTTTCTCTCTCAGGGCATAAGGCACAGGCCTGGCTTTAAAAAAAAGAGGAGTTGCTTCACAGTCAACATAGATCTTAACCTGCAGGCCCTTGATTTTCCCCAGTTCCTCTCGAAAGACCTTGGCCAAGATTTTATGGCCCCTCCCATCTGGCAGCATATCACGGTCTGGCCGAACTGAATAGAGATTTAAATGGCTCGCTGCATCCATTGGAGGGGAGACACGCCACGGCGGGGCTGTACATTCCTGGCCCTTGTCATATTTCTTTGGCAGTCCTCCAATCTCAGCTGGAAAATTTCAGACCAATTTAGTTTCATTTTCTTTAACCAGTCATGACCTAGAAGGCTTGGTCCTTCACCTTCCACTACAATCACAGGGATCTGTGCTGTCTGGTGCTTGTAATAAACAGGTACAGTATAATACCTTTCACTTGTATGGCTTCACCAGTATACATTCTCAATTTGGCTGAAATCTGCTCCATATTCAATTGCTGAGTACCTTGTTTAAATTTTGAATGTGTGCTCCCCGACTACGGTGGTTGATGCAGCAGTTTCATAATCAAAAGTTTTTCATTGACCTGCAGAGTAACATTGACTGGCTCTGTTTTCCCTACTTTCACATTAAATAGAGAATAACCATCGGAATTAGTGCTTTCTGGTTCTTCAGGAAGTTGGTAGACTGAGTAATGGGGAGAGTGATGTAATAATAAACAGTGATGGTTTATTGAGATATAGGCCAGAGCTTCAGATCATATGTGCTCACTCATAAATCTCCAGGACTGGACTTACAGTGCCCCGTTGCCCGTGCTGTACAGTGATTGGTCAGTGCTGTCACATGATCAGTACACTTGCATTTCTTAAAGGGACAGGGTTCAAATTTAATTCGAGAGTATTTCCTGAACTTTGATCAGTTTAGTTTGCTGCCTGGGAGTCTGCCTCAATCTTGCTTTACATTGCTTCAGTACGTGCCCTCCTTTATGGCAAAAATAGCACTCCATCTCTTTAAAATGGCAAGTTTCAGTGATATGGTTACTTCCACATCGGTAACAATTCATTTTCAGATTTGCTGCTGAGCTGCCTCCTGTATATTTTTAACACGTTCAGGTAACAGGGACTGCTGGCTGACTCCCTGGTTTTCATGCCAGGTCTGGTGATCTGTTCCCACCACAACTGGAAAACAGTGCCATTTTGTACACCCTGTAAGACCTGTGAATTCTGGTTGGCACTTTCCATTGCAAGCGCTATTTCCAATACTTTTTTAAAAATCTATATTTACTTCAGCTAATAACGAATGGCATCATCTTGTATACCAGAGACCAAATGATCCCCTAACATATCATTTAGGGTCTCCCCCCAAAGTCACAATGTTCAGTTAGCTGTTTCAACTTCACATGTATGTTCCTATGGTCTCCCCTAGGGCTCTTACTCTCGAATTAAATTTGAACCTGTGGTAAAGTGAGGTACCCTGTCCCTTTAAGAAATGCAAGTGTACTGACCATGTGACAGCACTGACAAATCACAGTACAGCGCGGGCAACGGGGAACTGTAAGTCTAGTTCTGGAGATATCTGAGTGAGCACATATGATCTGATGCTTTGCCCTATGTCTCAATAAACCATCACTGTTTATTCTTACATCAATCTCTCTCCATTATTGATTGCAAGCAGCACCTGAAGAGAACTATAGGAAAGCCTGCAGTTAGAATCACCAAATCTTAATGGCACAGAAGGAGGCCATTTGGCCCTTCATTCGGTTGGCCAACGACCTCATTTACCCAAGAAACAAAAGAACCTCTTCATGATTATGGAGGGTTTGAAAATAACCCGTTACTCAGTTTACTAATTTCCTGAAGGCCTTCGAATCGGGAACATTTGGGGCCACCAAACGACGGATTCAATTATGAATTTTACTCCTACAGATGTTTAGGAGAATTGCTTTCCTTTTTTCCTCCACCATTATTTTGTTTGCTTGGAAAAAGAAACCGAGGCGTTCTATACAGTGACTCCAATCCTCTGTGGGTGAGTCAAAGGGGTTGATCCTGCCAAAAATTGGCATACCTGGTGAGCATATTTTCCCTTTCTTCTGTTTAAAACAAGATACTCACATTCACTGGACAACATAAACTGTCAGAACCAATTTATCCTCATTGCCAATTGTTAAGGAATTGATTTTCCAGACAGGTTTCTCATAAGAAACAGTGAACTTTATTTACAGGGCTTCAGCAGCAGTTACATGCTTCCATCAAGAACCACAACTAGACACAAAACTCCACCCCTAAGGTTCCTCATGCTTCGGACTGATTTGTTCACACTGTCACGTGATACTACACAGTACAATAAATATTAAAGCTACAGTTACTACAGTTGCCTATCCCTAATCAGCCTTGAGAAGGTGGTGCTGAGCTGTGTCCATGTGGTGTAGATACACCCACAATTCTATTAGGGAAGGAGTTTCAGGATTTTCACTCAAGTGAAACCTTTACTAATAACCTTAGATTGTCATGTCCTGGGCTTTTCATCCTTTTGGAGACATTTTTAAAAAAATAAATAACGATTTTCCCCTCAATTCTTATGTTAAAGTAACTGCCGTTTCACTATTTAAGAATAATGTTAACTTCAGAACAAATACTGGGTTGCAACTGGATGTTTTTTGCTTTGTGCCAAAAACCAAATGTTTGAATAAAGAACAGATTTCTCTCTTCCTCTAAGAGCACACCTCGTATCTTTCGATACTTCATCCCAAAGTTACAAACAAGGTCAGAAATGTGTAACATGGGATTTGTGGGTGAAAACCTGTTGAGAGTACCACTGAGAGTTTTAAATAAAGTTGCCTTCCTACTTCCCCTCTTATGTCTTAATGTGATTATCCTTCAGTCCAAACGGCATGGAGGTTTGGTGGTGGTGGGGGCGGGGGGGGGGGGGGGGGGCGGGGTGGGGGGGGTGGTGGTGAGGGGCGGGTGTGAGGGGGCGAGGGAGTGGGAGGTGAGGGGATAAGGGGAAGAAGCAGAAACAGGGCCGGGATTTTTTGGCCCCGCCGCTGCAGGTTTCCCCGCGGCCGATGCGGTAGGCCATTCCAATCGCCGGTGACTTCAGCGGGAGTGGAAGATTCCGCTGGTGAGAGGGGCAGGAAAATCCCTTATAAATCCCATGAACGTGACCTTGCAGTTGGTAATGTGTACTTGCACAAAATTCAGGCTTTTCAATTCTTCAGAGAAGGGATGCCACATTAAATGTGAAACTGCCTTTCCAGGTCCAGCTAAGAGAGTAACTGTTTTTGCAGGAAGTGCTGTAGGTGCTTGTGCTGCAGTCTCTTGAACTTGAGTCTGGACCTTCATCTGATTCAAAAACAAAAATAGCTGGAAAAACTCAGCAGGTCTGACAGCATCTGCGGAGAGGGATACAGTTGATGCTTTGAGTCCATATGACTCATCATCAGAACTAAGACATATAGAAATGAGATGAAATATAAGCTGGTAGAGGCGGGTGGGACAGGTAGAGCTGGATAGAGGGCCAGTGATAGGTGGAGGCCAAGAAGAGATGGCCAAAGATGTCATAGACAGAAGGACAAAGGGGTGTCATCTGATCACCAGCCTGCCATTTTTAAAAATTAGGAGTTATTTTTCCTTCCAGTTTTCCTCTTGGGGCTTAGTGCTGGTTCTGTAGCACCTTTTTGCCTGGTTTTGGAGGCATTTTAAACTAACGTCTCCACAATCACTAGGACTTCACAGTAAATGCACTTTATTATTGCAACTTAATCCACCTGGAAGCTGAATACCATATATACTGACAAAACTCATGGCAACTATGGTTGCTGGATCTCAGGAATAAATAATCAGTGGCTCTTAAATTGCAAGGGTTTGTTTCAAGCCAAGCTTTTGCTGTAACCACTGGGACACATAAGCCTTTAATGGGTATAATTAACCATTCAAATCAATTAGAACATATGCCCCAGTAGTTAATAAAAGCAAATGAAGTTTAATTTGGAAAAGATATACATTTTAAACTGTTAATTAAGCAATTTTGTCTTTGAGGATTTTAAATTCAATGCATAATTAATCAACCTTTTCAGGTTTGTTGACATGACAACCTATTATACCTCGAGGCATCTAATCTACTTTCTGATTAGATTTAAGTGTTTTAGGATTACAGTGATTAAGGAGAAGTCTGCGAAACAGAAGGGATGTGAAAAGCACAGAAGAGTGACTGTCATTTTCCTTATTTACATTGCTTAGAAAAAGGAAATTCAGCAGATGCAATGATGCTGCAGTTGTAGCGTCAAAGTGAGGTGATTCATGTTGTACTGACACTGCAGTTTTAGCATAAATGCATTACCAGGTCCAGTGTCAGCCTTCACTTCAGATTTTGTTGGGGTTTTCACACCTCATTTAAAGTACTTAGTTGGTGTGTGGTTCTGGCTTTGAAATTGTTGAGTATGAATGTTGCACTCGTATATCCACACTTCAACCATCCAGATGTATTCAGCATAACACCCTATAAAAACTCAAGAATACATGACATTCAGGTTTTTGCCAAATTGAGCTTTTCCAAGGTGTCAGCCTTAACTTAATAGCAGCACCTCTTGCTTTTGTGTCAGAAGGTTGTGGATTAAAATTTCTTTCTGGAGACTATCACATAATTTGGTTGACACCTCAGTGAGGGAGTGCCTCATTGCCTGAGGTGCTGTCTTTTGCAAGAGCCACTAAAGCAAGTCCCTGTCTGCCCTCTCAGCTGGATGTAAAAGACCCCAGTGCACTACTTGAAGAAGAGAATGAGATGTCTCCTGATGCCCTGGTGAATAATTATCCCTAAGTCAACTAAAACAGGTTATCTGGTCACTTATCTGCCGTGTTTCCTATATTACCAACAGTGACTATACTTCAGAAGTTCTTTATTGGCTGTGAAGAGATTTGGCATGTTCTGAGGTTGTGGAAGTGCTACATAAATGCAAGTTCTTCTCTCTTTCTGAAACTGTTTCTTAGGGTGGTATTTAATCGAGGCCCGGGGATCTCACCCGCCTTCTGGAGAGCCAGCAGGAGCCTGTGTCACCTCCTTTGGGGAAGACCCACTGGAATAGCCACTCAAGTGGCTAGTGACAGGTCTTCCCCTGGATCATTGACACCGGGGGTGGAAACCCCAAAAAGAGGGCTGCAGCGGTCCACTGCAGGTAGTGCCAGCAGGAGAGGTGGCAGCTGTTGGCAGTGCACTCAGGAACAGGCCCAAGATCACTTAGGGACCAAGGCCATAAGTTGGATGAGGGTAGCAGGATGGGGGGTCGCAGGGAAGGTGGGGGGGTGGGGGGGGGGGGGGGGGGTCGGCAGCAAGGGCAGAGGGCTGGCTCTCAGCGGGCCCCCCCTCCCACTTCCTGACACTGGGTCCCTCTATTAGGCACCGAGAGCCTTTGAACGAGGTACAACCCCCTGCCTAGAAGACACTCTGGGCTTCTCACATGGTGACGGCAGCAGTGGGATGAGGCAGTGGGTTGGGGTCCTTAAGTGGGCACTAATTGCCCACCTACGGGCCTCAATTGGTGGTGGAACAGGAAGGCCGTAGCAGGGCAGGGTCCCCACCCATCACCTTCCCGCCTGATTAAATCCTCACCCTGCTACCAAACTAGCCCTGGGGAAGGGCATTAAATTCTGCCCTTAATGTAATCATAGAGAGCACAGTAACCTCCAATGTGCGACTTGATAAAAAATTTGAAATAATTTTGTTTATGGACATCTAAAACAACCATCAGAGCTGAAGACTTTGCATAAATGTAAAGAGCAAAGTTTATAGTTTAATGTGAAGTTGAAAGCAAACCTGTTAGGTTAAATTTTTGAAAGAAAAGTGACTGAAATTTTCCAATGCATTGTGTTATCATTTTGAAAAAGAAAACAATCCATTCCTTTCATTTTTATGAGAAACTGAACTTTCAGCAGCTCCACCCACCCAATCCTCATTCTTGTGACTTTTGTTCCTCTTTTCAGCTAACTGCAGTTGCTCAATATTAAAGTGGAAGGTCTGGTTTCTGAAAGAGCTGTTCAGAAATTGCTAAAACATGCTTCTTTTTATATGTAACTGAGCTTCTGTGGGTAGTTCCTGCTGTGGCTTTGTCTCACACCCTGGAGAAACAGCCATTTACACATTTTCCCCAGTGAAATTCTACCTAAGTTAACATTGGGAGATTGGGGGAATTCTGTGGAAGTTCTCACCCAAGGTGCAGAATTATTAGCAAGTAATCGAGCTGTAACTGCACTCTGCTGGGTCATCAACCTGAAACATTAACTCTGTTTCTCTCCTCACAGATGCTGCCAGACATGCTGAGTATTCTCAGCATTTTCTCTTTTTATTTAAGATTTCCAGCATCTGCAGTATTTTGCTTTTGGTATAACATTCTCACCATGACCTCACTGCCCAATCTTCCCCTATGTTGCTCCCTATCTGGTGTCCACTCTAATCCAATGCAAACTTCCCAAGACTCTGTCAAATGTATGGGATGTATGTCTAATTATCTATTATGAAGGGAGAGAGCAGAATTTTTTTCTCCTTGCCCTTTATATTTACAAGTAATTCTCAGCCTCTGTTTACCACATCATCCACCTCTCTCACTCATAGGATTAGGATTACATAGGATATACAGCACAGAAACAAGCCATTCAGCCCAACCAGTCTATGCTGGTGTTAATGCTCCACTTGAGTCTCCTCCCATCTTTCCTCATCTAAATCTATCATCCTAACCAACTATTCCCTTCTCCCTCATTTGCTTGTCTATCTTCCTCTTAAATGCAACCAAACCATTTGCTTCAACCACTCTGCGGTAGTAAGTTCCACATTCTTACCACTCTTTGTATTGACAGAATGATCCACAGGAACAGGAGGAGGCCATTCAGCCCCTCAAGCTTCCTCCACCCTTCAATCAGATCATGGCTGACTTGTATCTTAATTCCATCAACCCATGAGGGGAGCAATTTAGAGGCAGAGAGAAGGGATATTTTGCACTGGGAAGGTTAGTGGGAGATTTTCAGGGAAAAAAAAAACTGGATGGAGGCCACTCTCACAATTTGAAAAACTAGGGCCACAGAGTCCACGGGGCTTGGAAAGGACTAGGATATTGGAAAGAAAGTTTGATCATGATGTTTCTGTAGGTAAACTTGTTGGCGAGGAAGAGCATTATAAATATTAGTTTTAAAACCAGTTTTGCTTTGCATGGCAGGACTGACAACATGGAATTCAGGTTCCTTTGGAGAACAACGGTCAACAACTGAAGGAAATAGGCTCCCTCAGCGATGCAGTGACTATTTGAGCCATAAAGAACAGGAAGGTATCAGGTCTGCTCCTCAGTCTGTGCTGTGCCAGCCAAGCTGTCAGTAACTACAGTTGACCTCAGCACCCCTGGTTTTAGGAAACGGAGGAAGAATTGCCCAAGGTTCCCACTTGCTCAGTGACAACTGTAGGAAGGTCACCTGTGCGTAATGTTTGAGGGAAAGGTCTGATTTGGCAGTCGTCCCTCTGTATTTGAATAGCTGGCCAAAACTCAAGGCTCATTTACTAATAATAGCCACTTGGCAAAGTAACAGAGGAGCTCTGTGGAATTGGACCCCAACAATGAGTCAACTCCTTTGTGGGAGGAAGGGGAAAGAGGAATAACTCCATTAACAATAAGAACTAAAGGCCAGCTTTAAACCAATGCCTCATTGTATTTTTTTCTCTATTTATACTTGCTCAGTTTAAACAGCCATTAAATTTTAGTCAGTTTTGCCATGTGGACACACCCACTTTGACTGAGACCAGAATCTTACATCACTGCAGAAAAATTTTCATCTCCAATCCGGGCCTGTATTTGTTTGCACATCTTTAAAAGTAGGACAGTCTTGCGTTTGTTTACACTTCTACAGCCTGATTTACTTGATATTATAGAAATAAAACCTGCTGTTGAAAGAGAGAAAAGCATCATTTAACTTATTTTTCTTGCATTATGGATCTATTCATTGCCTAGGATAGGAAATGTAGACACAAGTGCAGTTATTTTATAAGTTTACTATTTCAACAAAATTTCACTACAGTAAACTATTTTCTTGTAAATATGTGAATAATTTAAGTATGAATCTGAGTTGCTTAATTACAAGCATGCAAAATTTGACAGGTAGATCAGGAAATGTGTAGGATCATTTTGACAGGGATTCTAAATCAAGAAAAGCCTACTAGTGAAACTTTAGAATTATTTGCTTTTTGGTTTAAATGGTAGTATTTAGACAGCCTAATAGGTGAAACCAAAATACTGTGGATGCTGGAAATCTGAAATAAATACAGAAAGTGCAGAAAAGACTCAGCAACACTGACTGTATTGTTCACTCCACAGGTGCTGCCTGACCTGCTGAGTATTTCCAGCATTTCCTGTTTTTCTTTAAGCCTAATATGTGCATCAGCAGCACCAGGTCCATGGAGAGTGCACGAAGCTTGCTTTATCAATTCATTACAATGCAAGGAGATGCACTGTTTAGATGCTAGGACTTCTTGGAAGCAGCCAGCCAGACCTCGTACACTCCAAATTACTTGTACATGAGGTGAATGTGGTAGATTCAGTAATGCCTTTCAACCTGTAATAACAGCAGGCTTCAGCACAAAGCTTCTAAAGAATTTAGACAATTTAGAGCACATCAGGGAGCCTTGCGACTCCAATTAGAGATACGAGGAGAAAAGAGCTTGCCAGAGATTAGGTCTGTATGTGGAGAGTGTATGCAGATGTGCCTTGAGGTTTCTTTATGCTGGAACATTGACTAAATTAAAAGAGAGGTAGAAGGCAAATATGCTTTGTAAAATACACTGGATTATTACAACTGTTGAATTAACCAGTTCAGGTCATTTGCAGTGTTAAGATTCTTTCAAAAGCCTATCCCATAAAAGCATTAAAAGGTACCTTTAAATGTGTGCATTGAATATAACCAAGAAATCTTTGGAAAATTGTATTTTCCAATCTACAGTCTGTAGAGTGCATCAAAGAAGACCAAGGGATGTGTAGGTGGGACAATCTTCCAGATTGGTGTTGATGGGGTGCTTTTGGTAGATTTTCCACAGACTTTCCCTCAAAGAAATTCCACTCTGCATTTTCCACCAAAACATCTATCATCGTGAAACAACAATTTCCACTGGTAGAAAAAGACTTCTTTAGAATAATAAGGCATCCAAAGATGCAGATACATCATTACTTTGGTGTCGCTGTGGAATACACCTGACAATATAACTCGAGAGTGAGGTCCCCATCTCACTCTCAAATGCAAAGGTGGGAGAGGCCCTCATGGGTTCTGACTCAGTGTGTGGTATATAACTCAGTGTGTGGTATATAACTCAGTGTGTGGTATATAACTCAGTGTGTGGTATATAACTCAGTGTGTGGCATATAACTCAGTGTGTGGCATATAACTCAGTGTGTGGTATATAACTCAGTGTGTGGCATATAACTCAGTGTGTGGTATATAACTCAGTGTGTGGTATATAACTCAGTGTGTGGTAAATAACTCAGTGTGTGGTATATAACTCAGTGTGTGGCATATAACTCAGTGTGTGGTATATAACTCAGTGTGTGGCATATAACTCAGTGTGTGGTATATAACTCAGTGTGTGGCATATAACTCAGTGTGTGGTATATAACTCAGTGTGTGGTATATAACTCAGTGTGTGGTATATAACTCAGTGTGTGGCATATAACTCAGTGTGTGGCATATAACTCAGTGTGTGGCATATAACTCAGTGTGTGGCATATAACTCAGTGTGTGGTATATAACTCAGTGTGTGGCATATAACTCAGTGTGTGGTATATAACTCAGTGTGTGGTATATAACTCAGTGTGTGGTATATAACTTCCAAATGGTCTAAGCTGAAATGTGCTCATGGAGTCTCTTTAAAAAAACAGCAGCATTATTAAGCAATAAATTCTCCCACACCCCATGAACAAATAAAAAGAATATATTTTCAAACGTTCAAAGAAAGCAGCTGGCTTCCCCCTTGTCTTTTAAAGCATTAAGTATTCAGTGGCTGGGGACCATTCGCTCCATTGTGCCTATGCTGGCTCTTTGAATGAGCTATCCAGTTAGGTCCCATTTCCTGCTTTTCCCCCCACAACCCTTCAATTTTCTTTTTCCTTTTGAAAGTTATTATCAAAACTTATTTCACCACCCTTTCAAGCAATGCATCCTAAATCATCATAAATGGCTGTTTAAAATAAAATTCTCCTTAGCACCACCCCCACCCAGCTCTTTTGTCATTTGCTTTAAATCTATGTCCTCTGACCTACTGACCTTTCTGTCAATTCTGTCAATGGAAACAGGTTTTTTTTATTTACTCTATCAAAGTCTTTCATGATTTTTCATGCCTCTATTAAATCTTCCCCTTAACCTTCTCAACTCTAAGAAGGGCAATCCCAGCTTCTCCCTGTATCCTGGTACCAAAATCTTCTCTTCACCTTCTACAAGAATTTGATATCCTTCTGTAAATGCAGTGCCCAGAATTAAATGCAATACTCTAGTTGAGGCCTTACCAGTGACTTAGGAAGGTTTAGTACAACTCTCTTGCTTTTTCCTTCATCTATTAAGCCAAGTATCCCGTGTATCTTTTTTTAAAAACATCTCTATCAACTTGTCCTGCTACCTTTGATGATTTCTGTATGTAAAAACTCAAAGCATAATTGTTTCTGCACCATGTTTAATATTGTACCTTTTAGGTTATATAGGCTGTTCTTATTCTTCCTTCCAAAATGCCACAGTCCATTCACACTTCTCTGCATTAAATTTATCTGCTATGTTTCTGCCCATTTCATCAATCTGTCATCCTGAAGTATTCTCCTCACTTCTACTTTTTCAAGTTCCGTGCCATCTCCAAATTTTGAAATTATGCTCTACGTACACAAGTCCAGATCATTAATATATATTAAAAAGAGCACTGACACTGGAGGTGGTGGGGGGAAACAACAACACTACTTATACTTCCCTCCAGCCTGAAAAACCACCAGCCACCATGGCTCTCTGCTTTCTGTCTCTTCATTTCATATTCACCCTGCCACAGCCCCCTTAATCTCACTTAAAGTCCATACACATCAACCACAATATCCTCAACCACTTGGTTAATTCATCCAAAATATCAATCAAGTTAGTCAAACACCTTTTGCCTTTAACAAATCAGTAGTGGCTGTGACTTATTAAGCCAGGATTTTCCAGGTGATAATTCATCTTCTCTCTGATCATTGTCTCTAAATGTTTCCTCATCACCAATGTTAGGCTAACTGAACTGTAGTTATTTGGTTTATCTCTCCGCCCTGTTTTTTTTGAACAGCGCTGTAATAGTTGTATATTTCCAGCCCTCTGGCATCAGCTCCATAATGATGGATGGTTGGAAGATTGTGGCCAGAACCTCAGCAAATTCCATCCTTGCTTCTCTCAGCAAAACCTCAGTTACATCCCATCTGAATCAGATGACTTTTCTACTTTGAGCAAAATCAGTAATTTAAGCACCTACTCTTTATTTATCTTTATTCCATTCAGTTTCTCCACCACCTCTTCCTTTTCCTGTGACTATTGGCAGCACCAACTGGTCTTAGACTGACTTGCAGTATAACTCCAAAATACTAATTCACCTGCAATGATAGCCACCCTGTGGCTATGCAGGGTAACAAAACACACAACCTCTGGAAATAACTTCGTCACCACTGCACAGGCATATATACAGATGAAAAAGACATCCTCTTCTCCCCGTGACTCAACAAGCTTATGTGGTTAGCAGCAAGGCCAAGCAGATGAGGAATGGCCAAGGTTTGATTTCCATCCATCAGATGAACACATGGCATGGCAGCTGTAGTTGGCCTCAGTGTTCTCCAGGTTGACGGCGAAGAAAACTACGAGGTTCCTGCTTCCGTTTTCTCTCAATCAATTCTTGCTGGCAGTGCGTGTGTGTGTGTGTGCGCGCGCGCGCACGAGATTGGGCATCAGCAGGAATGCTTAATTGTTTTATCAATTCTATTCTCTATCACACACTATTTCTATCATATTTGTCTTGGCTATCCATATACCGAAGAATAATACAAATCCTTCAAAACATATGTCAAGGCTCTTGGGCTATAATCAGTTGCTTTTGCACAAATTCAATCAATATTTAAAAGTCTTTGAAATAACATATATGCAAGTCCTTTGAAACATTGAAAACCCCATCATGTGCAACTCTGTAACTTTAGTTTGCAGACTGATGTTGTATAGAAGGAAGTTTGACGGTGCATCACAAGTGACTTTGCTCAGGCTTTGCAAATGTGCCCACACTAATAAACTCAAGAGACATATTGTGGTACAGTCGAGTCGAGAACGCATTGCTGTTTGCACATTTATGTTATGCAAAAAGAGGAAAAAACAAAATGTCCTTGGATTTTCAACAGATCAACTAGAGCATCAGTTACTCAAAAGTTAACTCAATGATCACTCTTTCACATAAACACTACCATCTCCTTCATTGTTCCAGTTCACGAGGACAACATTTGGTTCTTGTTCATAAATGCAATGCACTCATCAAACTCACAATCCTTTCACAGTGACACATTCTCCTTCTATTCCCCATTTAATACTGGCATTCTGCTCTCCTTCAAACTCGTTAAGTACATCGGAAGCTGACGACTTTTTCCCACTAACCCCCCCCAGACTGCCTGCACTACAGCATGCTGACGTCAAACCTATGAAAAAGGTCATTTAAAGTTTCTTTTGAAATGTTGACAAGCTGATGCAAGAGTTGAAAAGCTGACTGTTTGAAAGGGAATGATTGACATATATGGAAATGGCAGCATCCCAATTATAGCCTGCCTATGAATGACTTAATTCATTTTTATTCCCACTTTTCTGATATAAAACTATTGACAACATTGGGCCAAAGGTTTTCAAACAGGGAATGTAAAGGGCTCCCAGGGAGTGTACAAATTAATCATTTGCCTATCCATCTAGGGCCTGACACACTGATAGTTCAAAATTAAGCATCATATATTTTTTTCTGTTTTTGTGGACTTATTTGTATATTATCTATGTTGCTCTATGCTAATAACATGCTTTCTATAATGTAATTACCATTTATTTTTGGGTAGCTGATATCATCTGTTAAAAATTGAATCAGGTATTGCAATGGGTCCCTGGGAGTGTGCAATATCTACAAGGTTGGGGTGGGGGAGATGGAGGGATGGTGGTGGGGCTAGGGTCACCTAAACAGAAACGTTCATTTGATAATACATTGGAAAATCACCCCTTTTAGAGCAGAAAGCTGCTTCATGTTCTACATGAGAAGAAAGAACAGCCATGTGTTTTCAGCATTGCTTCAATGTGCTTATCACCATCAGAGAGACACTTTGTAAAAACAGTTTCCTGTTGTGGGCCAACTGATGCATTGTTCCTCATCAGTGTTGCCGTGTGATACCGTTGTGATACTTCTGAGGTGTACATTAGGCAAAGTTTTACAGTCTTTTATCTCATGTTTTGACATGCTGCATGTAGTCCAGTAATTAAGCTGACATGTTTCTCTGAGAGATAGTACAGTATCAACTCTGGTGCTTTCCAGCATTTAGATTGTTTTGATGTATAACATCAAATGTACCGCACAGAAAGAGGTCATGTGGCCCAATAAGCTTATGCCAATGTTTATGTGCTACATCAATCTAAACTGATCAGAATAACCTTCTATTCCTTTCTCAAACTTGGTGTAGTAATGAACCATAAGATGAGCTTCCAAACACATATCTTCATTGTCATTAATACAGGTTACTTCCATCACCATAACATCACTGGTCTCAGCCTCTGCTGCAGCTTATCTGTTATTAAAACCCTCATCCATGCCTTTGCTACCTCAACTCTTGACTATTGCAATGTTGTCCTGGTTGGCCTCCCACCCTCCAGAAACTTAAAGTTATCTAAATCTGCCTGTATCCGAACTTGCACCAAGACACATTCACCTATCATCCCATGTTCGCTGACTTACATTGGCTCAGATTGAGCAATACTTCAACTTTAATATATTCAGTTTTTTTCAAATCCTTGTTGCCCCTCCTTACCTCTGTCACCTCCTCCAACCTTACAACCCTCCAAGATATCTGTGCTCCTCCAATTCTGGTCTCTTGCACATTTGCAAGCTTAGTCAAGTCACCATTGGCTATGCCTTCAGCTGCCTAGGCCCTAAGTTCTGGAAATCACTGTCTAAATCTCTCTGCTTTTCTAAGCTCCTTTAAGCCATTCCTTAAAATGTACTGTTTTTCTGTCCTAATATCTCCTTATGTGGCTCGGTGTCAAATTGGGTTTGATTTTCCTCCTATGAAGTACCTTGGGAAGTTGTACTTGTAAATTCAAGTTGTTGTTGTTCTCTGTCATGTCTTTATGCATCTCTGTCATGCATCTATACTAATCAGATGTATAGATTTCAGGAGTAGATGCAGATATTTCACTTTGAATTGTCTGAGTAGAGGGGATTGGAAACTTAAATTTGATCACAATTAAAAACAGAAAACACTGAGAACACACATCAGACCTGCCAGCAGTTAAGACTGGTTAGTGCCATTATTGAAGATCATCTGTTAGTACTGAAGGGTTTCGATCCTTCCCTTCCAGTTACTGATGGACGTGCTCTGTATTTCTAGCAATTTCTGCTTTTACTTCACCTTTGCTTACAATCTCAAATTTTGCTGTACAATTAGGGTTTCCCTTTCCTCTTATATTTAAGCATTTGCAAAAATATTGTTTTGTCTGCTTGCACTAGATTTGTGTTGCCTGTGGTTTTCTCCAATTTCATTTACGTCCTGTGAACCATTCATTTTTCACCTGACACAAATGACAGCAACTAGTCCATCTTCCAACCTTCCTTTCCCCATTTCTGGTGTTAAATACAACAACAACAACCCACCACTTATTAAACCACCCCAAGGCACTTCACAGGAGCATTGTGAAGCAAAATGACACTGAATCCTATATGGAGGTCTGAGGACAGATGACCATGAACTGAATGAAATAGGCTCTAAGGAGCATCTTAAAGGAGGAAAGAGAATGGAGAGGTGGAGAGGTTTAGGGAAGGAATTCTAGAGTTTAGGGTCTTGACAGCTGAAGGCACAGATGCAGAAAAGATCAGAATTGGAGAGAGAAATCTCAGAGAGTTGTCAGATTTGAGGATTTTAAGGAGGGATGTTACAAAGATAGGGAGGGGTGAGGCCATTTGAAAGTAAGGTTGAGAATTTTTAAATTGAGGCATTACTGGACCAAGAGCCAATATTGGGTAGCGAGTACAAGGATGATTGGATGATTGGTGAATGGGACTTGGTGCGAGTTATGATACAGGCACAGGCAGCAGAGTTTAGATGAGCTTAAGTTTATGGAGGGTAGAAGATGGGAGGTTACCCAGGACAACTTTGAATGCAGCAATAAAACCTATTTAAACTAGGCTTTCAGTTTGTATAGAAATATAAAAAGACATGCTATGACAATCCAATGGTGCAAAGGCATTGCAAACTTACAAAGTGAGAAAAGGCAAACAAACATGCCATGGGAGTGTAAATACATATTTTGCTAAACAAAAGGATAGAAATGGAATGGGCATTTATATTTAACTGAAATTAACTTACTTTCCCCATGAAGGGAATATTCCAAACAAGCACACAAGTAGGAATCTTTCTTTGCTTGAGGGACTCTGGTTGGTGTTGGTTCAAGTAATGACTTCTCAATGTGCCACCAGAGCTGTTCCAGAGCATCTTGGGAGTCAACCAGAACCTGCATCGTCGAGCAGCTCAGGGCATGAGAGGGAACCAGCGATGTGTCTCCAAGGAGACTGTGGGGAGAATTTTTAGCTCATTGGGCGGGTCCGTGCCTGACCCGACTGAGCGTAAAATGACACGCGATGATGCCGAGCGAGGGTCCTGATGTCATCGCGCACTCATGTGATATTTCAGTCGGCAGCACAGCTGCCAACAATTAAAAGACATATTAAGGCCACTAAAAAGGTAAATGAAGGAAAATGTTCACTGCCCGTCCAACCTTACGGTTGGCGGGCAGGCAAAAAGGCCAAACGGCCTTTGCATTTTTTAGGAAACCTCATCCACAGGTGGGATGAGCTTTCCAACAGCAAATAAAAATAAAATAAAAAATTTTAAATTTCATCTATAACATGTCCCTGCTCATGAGGGGACATGTTTTATAACATTTTTGAAATCTTTATATTTTTATTTTGAAAAATGTCCATCTCCCTGAAGCTTTTCCTGCGCACACCCATACGCACATGCATTGAATTCCCTGCTCACCCTCCTCTCCACAGCCCCCCCCCCCCACCCCACCCCACCGCCCCCCGCAAACCGACAGTGCTCAGCGCTGCCGCTCGTGTTTCACACTGGGTGGGCCTTTATTGGTCAGCCAGTGTGAAATCGCAGTCCGGCCCCGATCGTGGGCAGCGGTCAGCTTCCTGACTGCCCCTACCGAGCCTGCCTAATGAGGGAAAAGTCCTCCCCAATGTGTGAGGGTAAATGGTTATTAAGTTGAAGCCAACTGCTACAAAATGTGATACATATTTAAAGTAGAGAATAATATTTATCCTGAGATTACTCCCAGGTCATTTCTGTTTCTTTAGACTCTATGGGCAGAATTTTGCCATCAGTGAGCAGGGGGCGGGGCCCGCTCGCCAACATGTAAAACGATGCACGATGGTTTCGGGCGGAACCCCCAATGTCATCCCACCCCATTTGAATTTTTAGGAAGGTGGGAGCACAGCAAAATCAGCAGTGCGCCCGCCGACCTGTCAATGGCCAATTGAGGCCACTGACAGGATCATTTAACCAATTAAAGGACCTGCCCGTCCAACCTTAAGGTTAGTGGGTCAGCCAAGAACCCCGGCGGCAACTAGAAAAAACATGAAACCTCATCTACCGGTGGGATGAGGTTTCATGTAGGGTTTAACAAGACTAATCGTAAGAAACTCTTGCATAATTACATTGTGTTAGGCTGCTTTCCTGTACTATTTTGTTCTGTTATTTTAAATACTAGAGCATACTGACATCAGTTGTCACAACCACAAAATCAGACCTTTGTCTCTGAGGAGCTCCCATCGCACTAGTCAACATGAATACTTACTCAAATTTTACAATACAATTCTATCTGATTAAGTGATTTTTATTACTGAGTTCATGATTCACTATAAGAACTCGGGTACCACATTTCACAATCCCCACATGACTACAGCAAAGAGTGGTTTACTGAAAGCATGTATACAAATTCTACCTTTTGACCAGTACACTCCATACATACAAAGACAAATTTATAATACATCAAAAGACATGCAATATGAACTTCAGATAACATTATGATGAATATCTAGTTCATGTTTCATGTTAATATTTTAGAGGTAATTTTTAGTTCTGCAAAGATTAAAGATTAATGTAGAAAATGGGATAAATGCAACTAAAGCAGCTTGGAGTCTATTACATTTAAGGTTGGGGCCATGTTGGCTTAAGGGGTTAAATCCTAAAACAGTAGGTGGGCTTACATAGCTGGAGATCTGGAGACATGAATACTACATTGCTTGCAAAGAAGTGCAATCTAGAGAGATGTTTTGTTTTGGGATCTACAGTTAAATTAGTTTAAAAGCATTCAGTAACCCCTGAAAGGCTACACCATCATACAGATGGAGTTAAGAACGTTCTCTGATTTCAATTAATCTGTGTTTGTTGGGAGAGGGTGTTAATTGCAGTTTGGACCTCATGTCGTTTGCAACTCACAGAGAAGAACTGGGAGCGGCTAGCACACTCTGGGAAGTTGGGGCTCAGTGAGGTCCTGGGGAGCTGAGGAGGTGGTGTTAGGTCACTCATTCTATGCCAGGAAAATAGGGCTCAGAGAAGCCGTGGGAGCCATTTATAGTTCAGTGCAGCTGGGTGTTATGGACAGGAGGGGGGTTTAACATCAAACAGTTTTGATTTCTCTTCTCACCACCTGCCCGTAAACAGAAGGGTGTTTTTTGATTTCTCCCTTTATTAGTGGTTATGGCTTTTCACCAACCCCTCTGTTTTGGAGTTATCCAATCCCCACAGCAAACTTGAGATAGAGTAAAATGAGAGGGTTAGTTTATTTTACACACACTCAAAATGCAGGGAGGGTTTGTTGTTACATAAACCTGGTATATTCACACAATTAAAAAGGAGATAAGAGAAAGAAAGAGGTATACCACAAAAACCTGTTACGACTCACTGGGGATAGTGCACTGTAGTATCAAGTCCCACCACTCCCTGAACCATGACAAAGGTGAGAAGTTTAATCAGACCATCAAATTACCTCAATTCTACCCAACTGTTTAATTTAGGTTGAAAGAATACGAGCAGCAGGTTAGTAAACTTAAGTAAATAATTGTTTATTAAACAAACTGTAACCAGTGGCAAAAGAAAAAATATGAACTGCTAACTTTTAACTCTATTAACTTAAACTGTACCACTTCTTAAACCCTTATACACACACACACACACACACACACATATATACATACACACACACAAACACACATATATATACACACACACACACACAAACACACATATATATACACACACACACACACACACACACACACATATATATACACACACACACACACACACACACATATATATACACACACACACACACACACACACACAAGACGTACAAAACATGAATTTTAAGGGTGAGATAAGACAGTTCAATAGCACCAATCTGGAGTTCAGGATTAGATGAGTTGACTTTAACTGCTTTCTTCCAAATTTCTTGCAGTTTGTTGTGGCTGACATGAGGTGGTCTCCCAACACTTGCAGCCTGTGGTTCTCTGGATGAAACCTATGCGGGGGCAGTGAGGGGAGAAGGGTCATGTGACATAACTCACACTTCTTCCCCTTGGTTTGGGCAAAGGGTGTATATACCTGGTCTGGATTCTTGAGATGGTTATTTTTTTTCCATCCATTGATAACAGCGATTATAGGGTCCCCTTGCCCTTGCAGACATATTGGGCAGGATCTTCCGGTCGGTGAGCAGGGGCGGGGCCTGCGCACCGACACGTAAAATGTCATTTCCATTTTCAGGCCAGCAGGGGCGCAGCTGAGTCAGCTGTGCGCCCACTGACCTGTCAATGGCTTATTGAGGCCACTGAAAAACTAATTAAGTTCGTTAATGGATCTGCCTGTCTAACCTTAAGGTTGTCGGGCCGGCCGGGAGCTCTGGCCGGCTTCAGAAAAAGCATCAAACCTTATCCACGGGCGAGATGAGGTTTCATGTGGATATTAACATTTTTAAGAAAGGTTTCAATAAAACTTACGGACATTTCCCAACTCATGCGACAGTATCACATGAGGGGACATGGCAGGGAAAATTTTTAAACATGTTTATGAAAAGTTTTAGATCGGAGCTGATCTCCCTGAGGCAGCATTTAGCCTCGGGGGATCTGTGTGCTCTTTCGTGCACATGTGTAAAAGAGTGCACTCCCGGATGAGGGAATCCCACCACCACCGCCACCCCCCCCCCACCCAAGCCCGCACAGAGAGTGCATAGCGCTTCCTGGTGGACATCACACTGGATGGGCTTTAATTGACCCGCCCATGTAAAATGGCAGCGGATCAGAGGCACACCCACTCCCATGGCCGCTCCCACACTCCCCTGCCTGATGGGGGGAGAATTTTTCTCATTGTCTCCATTGGCCAGAGCTCTGTCTTAGAAATGTAAGGGATCTTTATGCATTTCTTTGGAATTTGATTTCCGCAGTCCCAGGGGCCATTAGCACCTCTTTAGAGATAACAAGTCCCTGCTGTTTTCTGAAGGATAGAAATTCCTTTTATGTGAGCTGTAGCTAGTCAGGCTTGTCAGTGTAAAGCCTTCGTCCATTTTTCAAAAAAGTAGTCATTTTATAAAGTAGCCAGGATGATATAGGCATATATATTTTCCTTCATGTCTTCTGGGCATGACACTGAGAGATTGGAGTTTGGAAAAATCCAAGGGCAGTGCCAGATTAATAAGGCTAGTGGTTTATGAAAGAGTTGGAATTGTGCCAGTAATTACTTGGCCATTAAGGCCAAGAATCCTGTGGTATGCACTCTCAGGAGAAGAGATTGAAGCATAGGGAAGTGAGCAGACACTGAAGCAGTCAACTGCTTCTGAGGGGAGTCGGGGACTAGACCTTCAAAAGTGGGGAGTTGAAAACCCACATGCGGAAGATAGAGTTTTAGAAAGATCTTGTGATCCACAGTGATCACTGACATCTGGATGGGCTGTTGAAACATTTTGCCCGTTAATTCATGTTTACCACATATTAATTCTGAATGCCAGCGTATAAGATAAATATTGTAAATTGTTTTACTTTTCTGACTAATCTGACTATAGTAAAGTTTATCTTGTTTGTTTAAACTGTGGAATCTTGTGACTTTAGTCTCCTACTGGGTAAGTGAGATTTCAAACATTGTCTACTTTAAACAAAACATTACTGGCCCCTTACCAAATCATAACATAAATTGGGTCTTGCGGGATCTCGAATCCACAGTCAAATATGGGTGCCGGGACTTGCTGGAGTTAAGGCTAATAAGATTTTCACATGCCATCGCCTATTTCAAAAATGAAAACACCTCTGCTTATGGACAGATGGTGAAAAAATTAAGGAGTTCCAACTTGCCTTCTCCCCCGTCCATAGCACAAGTGAATTTTACGAAACTTGTTGAAAACAAGAATGGCTTTGTGAATTGCTATGACTTTGGTGGAGTGGGAAGATTTATCCCGGATGATTTATAACAATTAACTAAGGTTAGGGTAACCTTATTATTGGAAAAGTTGAAGTTAGAGTTAAAAGCAGGGGCAAAAAAAGCAGACACGGTCAAGGTAATAGCACAGCACCTGGAATTAGAAGAAAAATCCTGACACTGGTGTAATAAAGCTCGAGTTAGCTCAAATTCAGTTGCAGATGAAGCAGCTCGAGATAGAAAGAGATAGAGAAAAGCAAAAACTTGAACTTGAGAAAGAAAAAGAAAGAAAAATGCAAAAGCTTGAATTCCAGAGAGAGATATTAGCAAGGAAGGAAAGAGAGAAGCAAAGAGACAGTTCTCTTCAAAGTGAGTAAGAAATCAGGCAGAACAAACTGGCTAAATAAAAGCTTAAGTTATGGGGTGGAAGAGAGTCAAGTAGTTCGAATGATGTGTAGGATCTCACTGCAAATGTTGATATAATGAGGAATCTTCGCCTAGTGCCTCAATTCACTGAGGATAGAGTTAAGAAGTATTTTAGCTTATTTGAAAAGGTGGATACAAAGCTAGAATGTCCAAAGGACACATGGGGTCTCATTTTGCAGAGTGTTTGGACAGGAAAGCTATTGATGTGTATTCTAGCCTTTCAGCAGAACAATCCTCAGATTATGAGACCGTTAAACCTGCAGTACGTAATGCTTAAGAGCTTGTTTTTGAAGCATGGCAGTTGAAATTTCAGACTTTAAAGAAAAGACTGAATGAAACATTCGTAGAGTTTGTTAAGCAGTAAGAAATGTTGTCAGACTGGTGGGTTTGGGCACTGAAACTTGAACAGAATTTTAAGAATGTGAGAGAGCTAATGATAATGGAAGAATTTCAAAACAGCAACACGATAGCTATCAGGTCACGCCTGCAAGACTGCAAGACTTATAATGTAAAGGAAGCAGCAAATCTGGCAGATGAGTATGATATATCACATAGGCAGCTAAGAGACAGTAGATGTTCATTTGTAAACCCACAGAGAAGCTACAGAAAGAGAAAAGAGTCTAGCTTTGGGCAGAAGGCAGAAGTTGTTCCAATCAATTAAAATGATAGTGTAGAGGTTAAAGGTGATGAAAAGAAACCATCATGCTTTTATTGCCATAAGACAGGGCATATAAAAGCAAATTGTTGGAAGTGGAACAGTAAACTTGTGGCAGTAAAGGGACATTTAAGGACTCTTCAGAGAAGATTGTACCAGGAAAGAAAATAGAGGTAATATCAGTGGCACTGGTGCGAAATGAAATAAATTTCCACAGAGAACACTTTACCGGAAAGTGAAGATTGTGAGAAACCCATTGCATTTAATGTTTTTATTTTGGGAATAAATGAGGATGCAAAGGATTATCAAGAGTTTATATTTGAAGGGGCAGTCAATCCTTTTTTGTTCAAGAAAGAGCCTAGAAAGATTGTTATCCTGAGACATACTGGTACAGCTCAGATCTTACTGTTAGCAAAGGATTTAGAGCTTTCTTAAGAAAGTTTGCTGAATCAAATGTATTAATAATGGGCGTTGTTAGGAAGTGCGTGCCTTTCCCATTGCATAAAGTCCATTTGAATTGTGGGCGGATGATGGGGCCTTGTGTGGTTGGAGTTGTTTATAACTTGCCTGTTTGAAATGCAGATTTTAGATTGGGAAATGATATAGCAGGCAAGGTTGTTTTTCCACAATCAGGGAATGCATGCCACAATTCAGGAATGGTTCCTGTGAGTAAAACCTCCTCACTTATCTGTGAGCCAGTTAAACAACAAACTAATGCAAGAAAGGGTACTGATGGAATAATTCTAATAATGGACAGTACAAAGACAGCAAAGTGTCTGCAGAATTTCCAAATCAAAATTTGTCACAGAAAGAACTGAGACCTCAGAATGATCCCCAGGTTCAGTTAACACTGAATTAAATAGTCCTGTCAATGGTGAGATAACACAGGAATTATCCATGCCTGCCAGTGTTGAGATACAGGATACAGCTGAAAAAATCCAACTGGACTGAGTTCAAAAGACCAGTTACAACCTCAAAATGATTGGAATAAGGTAATTTGTGAATTGCGTGAGAGACTCAAAGTCTTAGAAAGAAATTTAATATCCAAAATGAGGAGGGTAGTGCTATTGCCTGGAAAGAATTAAAAGAAAATTCGATCTGAATGGGATCTGTAAGATTACAAATTGTTTAAAGATCAGACCAAACAAAAATATCAAACATTTCTGCTTGAGCATAAAAAACATCGGAATGATATTCTTATAGAGGCTAAGGAAGATTTTGATTAAAGAAGGAATGAGTTGTTGGCATAAAAAGAAGCCATTTTGAACTTGTTATCTGAAGAAGAGAATTTAAAATCTTTGGAGTGTGGATAATGAGCTTAAAAATGAAGATACAACTACAACTAATGAAGAGGGCGACAATTTAACAATAGACTTAACTAACTGAGACATCCTTTCTGGGCTTTAAAGAAAAGAAAGCTACAGACACGGAGGAAAATAAGGTTCAAAAGCTGAAATCAGCAGAGACTGTTTTAAAGACTGAGCTTGAGAATTCACCAGTGTAAAACAATGAAACTTCTTTTGCAGATGGACCTTTGGACTATAATGATTGTAAGAAAATGACTTAAAGAAAAAGTCATAAAAATAATATTTTTCATCTTATGGAATTCAGCAGAGTGCTGATGGATTCGTGAATTTCATTGGATAAAGAGGGAATGATTAATGTGCCCTTATTGCACATTGTATAGGTTGTTATATTCTAAATGGTAAATGAAAATGTATCACATTGGTGAGGCATTTTCTTTTCTCTGGCTGGGAGGTGTGACACATATCTAGTTCATGGTTCTTGTTAATATTTTTAGAGGTAATTCTTAGTTCTGGGAAGATTGAAGTTTAATTGTAGAAAATGGGATAAATGCAACTAAAGCAACTTGGAGTCTGTTACACTTAAAAGGTTGGGGCCATGTTGACTTAAGGGGTTAACAGCTAGAAAGACAATATCATAAAACAGCAGGTGGGCTTACTTAGCTGGAGTTCTGGAGACGCGATGTCTACATTGCTTGCAAAGAAGTGCAGTCCAGAGAGATATTTTGTTTTGGGAGTTAGAGTTAAATTAGTTTTAAAGCACCTAATGAACCCTGAAAGGATACATCATCATGGAGATGGGTGGAGCTTAAGAAGGACCTCGGGTTTCAATTTATCTCTGTGTTTGATGGGAGGGGGTGTTAGTTTGGATTTCATGTGGTTTGCAGCTCACAGAGAAATCCTGGGAGCTGTTAGCAGGCTCCAGGCAGTTGAGGGCTCAGTGAAGTCCTTGGGAGCTGTTTAAAGCTCAGTGCAGCTGGGAAACTGGAGTTCAGAAAACCCAGGGGTAGTGCCAGCTTATGAAAGAGTTGGAATTGTGCTGATAATTAGAAGTGGGAATGCAGCTTTGTGAATCCCATGGAACAGTCTCAGGAGAAGAGATTGAACCATCTGGAGGTGAGCAGTCATTGGGTCAGAGTGGCTTTTAAGAGAATTCAGAGGCTAGATCTTTGAAAGTGAGGAGTGAAAACCCTCATGAGGAAGACAGAGTTTTAATGAGATTTAGTGCCAAGGACGGGAGGAGGAAGCCCCCCCGCCACATGATGAAATGTGCCTGAGAGGAGGTGGCAGAAAGGGTCAGCTCCCATGATGTGGTGGGACGCACCTAGGTGCAGTGCCACAGGCGGTTCAATGACCTCTTGCGATCGGGAAGGGTCAGTACCATGTTGGAATGGGTCACTTAGCACAGCAGCTAGGCTACCCCCAACTCGGAATTTTATTATTGCATTCATTCATTCATTCACAGCAAGTGGCCTTTGCTGGGTGGGCCAGCATTTATTGCCCATGCCTAGTTGCCCCTGAGAGGGTGGTGGCAAGCTGCCTTCTGTAACCACTGCATATGGCGCACGTACACCCACAGCACTGTTTTGGGGCTGAGCTCCAGGATCTGGACCTTGGCGCAGTGCTGGAACACCGAAACATTTCAAAGCCAGGATGCTGTGTGACTTGGAGGGGAACTTCCAGGTGGCAGGGTAGCCATCCATCTGCTCCCCTCGTCCTTCTAGGTGGTAGTGCGCCTTGGTTTGGAAGGTCTTACAGTGTGAGTGGTAAATGTGATGGAGGCAGCATCTGGGCAAGGGGGTCAGCCCTGGCTGCTCGGAATGAGTGTAAAGCGGCTCCAGGGTCACAAATCGGATGAGCCCTGCAAGGTTTCGCTCAGGTGGGGGTGGCAGGGCTGCAATGGCAATACAGGTACTGGGCGGACTAATCAATGCTCCTCTCTCCTTTCAGCAGAAGACACACACAATAATGCCGAGTGGATGTGGACTGGCAGAGGGCAGCCTCACCTACTCATACTCACCAGATACAAGCGGGAGGCTCTCGAGCTGGAGGAGCGCCCGGGTCTCCTGGCAGCGGTGAGGTTGGAGAGCCAGTGGGAGGTAAGTGCGCAGTGAGGCCACAATGTCTGTCATTGTAACCATTCCACTGTTGACTGTATATTGATTTTAGCATCCAACATGGGTTGCCCATTGATAATGGAAGGAGGAGCGCATCCTGATCTGGGTGTTAGGCCTGCACACTAACAGTGTTACAACTTCAGCTAATCAAATGTCCTTGTTCTTCCTTTCAGCCTCACTGGAGCAGGGCCGGACTCAGGAGGCAGAGGGCCTACCACTGACCCCTGAGGGCCCTGAAGAAATACACGCACCAGTGTCACACCCTCTCAGCCAGGTAGGCACCAGCGCAGATACCAGCACCTCGGTGGGGATAAGATCATCGGCTAATGTCCCAGGGCACAATGGTGAGGGCACTTCACAGTCGCTTGAGGTGCAGGCGGAGATAGAGAGTGCTCATGGTGCCAGCAGTTGGAGGGCTGCTGGGGACCAGGAACATTATCAGTCAGAGGCTGATGATGGGCCTCTGGAGTTGTCCCTGAGGCAGCAAATGCTGGAAGTGCAGCAGGGTGTGCGTGAGGATCTGGTGGAGATACATGAGGGAACGCGTGGCATGGTCTCCGTTATGGAGGAGTCCATGCGGAGCATCAGCAATGCATTGACCCTCATGGCCGAGTGCAATGCCTCATCCATGGAGAGAGTGACGACTCTCGTGGACAGACTCCTCCAGGAGATCAATCAGGGCTTCCTGGGGATGCGCTCGGACCTGCAGCCCTCACACCGGCATTGACCTCAGCTGGTCACTGTCAGTATGGGAGATGGTTTGGGCACCCAGTATCCCAGCTCGGTGCCCATCCATCCATGGTGAGCAGGGAGTCTGAAGCGACCTCACGCCGGTGCAGCAGCTCCTCCGCCCCTCTGCCAGTGACCATGGCATCTGATGAGGCTGCGGCGACTGGGGAGGTGCCAGCTGTGGAACTGGCCACTCCCTCCCAGGTGGGGCCAGCACAGGCTCCATGGGCCCGCCAAGGTCCTCAAGCCCAACAGGACAGCAGAGTGAACAGCTGTCTCCAATGCCAGTGCCAGCGAGGGGGGGCACCTAGACAAAGCACCCGGAAAAATAAGCGTAAATCACCTTAGGCACAACATGGGCTTATCACGGGTGGTTTTCTGTTGCCCCCGTATCAGTTGCTTCTCATTCGGGTTTGCAGTTTAACACCTTTTAATGCACTTTCATTTCTGTTTTGAAGTATGCAATCATTAAATATTTTAGTTCTCAATAAGCCTCGGGGTGCTTCATTGCTTCTGCAGGTAGATGGGACCCATGATGTTATGAGTGACTTGTTTGTCATCGAGCTTTATTGACAAGGCACGTAGTTAATGTCCCTAACTGGGGAAATGTTGCTTTCAGGTATCGAGTATGGAGCCTGCAGCTGTGGCATGTGTTGGAGGCCCATCTGTCGTGGGCCAGCTGAAGAAGCGTTGGATCAAAGCCTCCTGGGTGTCCCTACCTCCCTGGAGGTTCAACATCAGTGTCTATCCCCGCAATGTGAGCAACTGCATCATCAGCTTCTTCCTCCACAGCTTCCCCCCCTTTTCAGTACCAGATAGTGGTTGCATGCTGCATTCTCCACAATCAGTGACACACACCATGGGGGGTACTGGAGTGCACCCCATGAATGGTCTAGGCATCAGAAGCTCATCTTGAGATGACTTATGGTTCTCTCTACCCCAGCCCTTGTGGAGCTGTGGCTCCTATTGTGCCGCTCCTCAGCGTCTGTTCTTGGATGGTGGAGAGGCGTCATGAGCCACCTTCTGAGGGGATAGCCCTTGTCACCCAGCAGTCATCCATCCAGCCGGGCTGGAGCACTGAAGAGCCCCGGCACCTGGGAGTGTCTGAGGATGTAGATGTTGTGGGAGCTGCCTGGGTACCTTGCACAGACTTGCAGACTCAGCATCCTGTGATCACACACTATCTGAACGTTCATGGATGGAATCCCTTCCTGTTGATGAAGGCACCCGGCTGACCCGCTGGCACTTTGATGGCCACATGTGTGCAGTCGATTGCACCCTGGACACGGGGGAACCCAGCAATGGCTGCAAAGTCTCTGGCTCGCTCAGCCTGGCTGGCCTTGTCCAAGCGGTAGTGAATGAAAGTCAATGCATGTCTGAACAGAGCGTCTGTCACCAGCTTAGCACAATTGTGGACAGCCAATTGGGAGATTCCGTAAATATCGCTCATCGAGCCCTGGAAAAAGCTGGAGGCATAGAAGTTGAGGGCAGCCATGACCAGGGTAAAGGAAGGCTTCCTGAAACCAGCAAGGCCTCAAGAATGATGTTTCCTCCAGAGTCCTGACCTGAAGCCTGTTATTCCTGTAAAAGCAGCTCTGAAGAGATTTGAAGTTCTCCTGTTCGCACAAGCAAGTAGCAGTAAGTTTCTAAATAAATGACTAACTTGCATTCGCGAGCCCACTCACCCCTCTTATCCCGCCCGTGGATGAGGTTTTTAAAAACGTGGCCTACCCGCCTACCTGTTGCGCCGGTGCGACGCTCTGAAAATAGCACAGGCTGTGAAAAGTCACTGTATTATTGCCTCAAGGGCCTTAAGCGGCCCGTTAGTTAATGGTGGGCGTGCCTCAGAACTCATAGCAGGCCCACCCACCAAAATATCGCGATGGCGCGCAGTGACATTGGGACGCATGCCCGATGTCATCGCGCGTCATTTTACACCTCGGTGTGTCGGGCCCACTCCCGCACACTGACGTCAAAATTCTGCCCCGTGGGAATGTGAACTGACATTCCCACATATTGGCAGGCGGGTGAGGAGAGGGGAGAAGGTGGGGGGGGCACACAAGAAAAATATTGGGCTCATCTACTTCAGGTCAAACTTAATTTCTGAAATAAGGGCAAGATATCAAACCATCTGGTGGTTGGTGAATGTATTTTGTTTGAGCAACTCTTGACGGTGAGCTTTGATGATGGAAGCAGGCGACATCGCCAAGCGCATCCTACATGTCGGTGCTGGGGTGCTGCCTGGCTCCTCAGACTGAAACAAGGCCACTTTTCGCTACAAGACAATGTAAGAAGCTGTTTGAGACCATCAAAAGTCAAAAGAAATTGCTGTTCAAAATCATCTTCCACATTCTGGCTCATGAAAAGAATTAAACAATGAAAACACATTTTTCAATGTACTTTTAACTGGCTCATGAAAGAACCTTTCAGAAATCTGAGCAAAGTAAAGATACTGAGAGGAGCAGCTGATACTGCATTGTCAATCTGACTACTCAGCATGTTGCACTGTTCTCACTACCTTTGGGTAATTTTCATGACTGTTACACCCATGTGTCTCGGTTTATAGGGGATTCACCGACCAGAAAAAGGGGTCCCAGAGATCCCAGCCCCTCCCTCCCCCAGTTTGCATATCACCATTTCTGTCAGCATTGGGAATAGGGGCAAGATGATGTTATATTATTCTGTGTGCTATTTTCCAGGAGGCAGCATAACAAGTGTCAGTCGTGTTCAAATACATGGTTATCCAGGGTTATTGGGGGCTAAATTATAGGGTGAGATTTATTGAAAACATAGTAACAAGATTGGTTGGGTTGAAGAGCCTGTTGCAGGTCTGTACATTCAAAATTATACATAAAAAAAATGTAAATGCTGGCAAACCTCAGAGTTGATACTGTACTATCTCTCTGTGAAACCTGTTGAGTTAGTTTCTAGCATGCCAAGACACGAGATAAAAGATTGTAAAGCTTTGGCTAATGTACACCTCAGAACTATTTCAACAGTTTCACACTGCAACATTGATGAGGAACAATGCATCAGTTGGCCCACAACAGGAAACTGTTCAAACAATGCCTCTTTCTTTCTCTGATCAGCACATCATAAAGGCCATTTCTGCACAATTTACTTTTATTTCCTTAGGTTTCCATTGCATCTTTGTTGTAATTGTTTTGTCATTTTTCCAGCAGCTTCACAGCTGCCACCAATGGCTTTCCCATTGGATATCGGAGCTTTTATGGAGAAAGAGAAAGAGGCTACACCTGAGGTTCAGTGCCCAGTCACCAGCACTGGCACACTTACATCAATAGACTGAGGTTACTGTGCCTCACTTTGACAGAGCATTACTGCACTGGGAGACTCCTATTCCCAGCTGAACATGAGACGGCAGATTTGATGGCACATAGGAAATATGTGAATGCCTGACTAAATGCAGCGCTGACTGGTTCTTGAGAAGCACCCCATCATGCTTTGTCATGTTTTTTGGTGGCTACTGTATAAAAAGAAACCATTCCAAGGTGAGCAACAGCCAGCATCTCCACCTTGGTCAAACCTGCCAAGATATCACCAAATATAACTCCAGCACTTAAGCAGCAATGATGGTGGACGACTGTCTTCTGAGGGTCTGGGTTAGTAGAGAGACTGAGGCTGAAATGTTACAGACTAAAACTGAATAATGCTAAGGGAAACCATTTTACACAGAAGAATCACTTGTGCTAGATTCCATTTTTTATATTTTGTTTTAGAATTAAAGACTGCAAACTCACCCCACGTTCACGTGTGGATCTTCTGCAGCAAAGCATCAGTGTTTATCATGAGTGCATATAGGTATAATATTTAATCAAATGTTTGACAGCATGTTTAATTCATCTTTGGCAAATAGGCCCATAGCTACAGCCTTGTATCTGTATTATTCCAAAATTAACATTGTCAACAGTTGCAAGAATATTGGAAGTTGACAGACGACATAACAGTGGAACAGCCAGTGACAGAAAGGGTCATCTGTGGTCTCCTACCTGGCTTGACCTCTTTCTAGGCTAATAAATGGTGTCCTTCATTGGCAAATGGGGCCAATCACTTTGCAAACAATACATGTAGCATCACTTTCATTTCAAGTCACTTGCTGGTATATTCATGCCTGCAGACTTCATTCTCAGTCTCTACATTTTTGACTCTCACTTCCAATTCTCTAGCTTTCTGGACAAAGGCTGCCAGCCTTTTGAAGCTTTTCCCAACTGGAAGAAATTTTGTGGCCCAATTTTGTCACTTCCCTTTAATTGCCTGTATCCGTTTAAATGTACATGCAATTTTTTTAGTTCCCATCACTATTATTACATATTCAAGTCAGTCATTGTGAAAATATGTAAATATAACAGGCACACAAGGACTAATGCTTTTAGCAAACAGGCAAATTTTCACTCATTCATAGTCATTTAAAAATGAGTCATGTCAGTGCGAGGAAATTGGGCCCTGAAGGTTTTGGATTAAAAACCGCTGGAAAACAAATGAGGGGAAATTAGGAAATAATAAACCGAATGGGAGGAGGAGGTAAAGATAGGGCTGCATTTTGTGGTCAGTCGCAAAACAACAGCGCTTGCCACAGACCTCTAAGAAAGCTGCTCACAAAAATCTATTGATCTCTCTAGCATGGACTTTTCCTTACACAACAGCAGTTTAACATCTGGCAGTAAGTCAAGAGGATCTCAAGGTATGAAGTAACAGTGATGTCAAAAAGGGTAAGCAGCCAATCACATTGAAGTATTCTCACAGACAGCGAACCAGGAAGTTAAAAGCATTGAATTCCTTCACTTTTAAATTAAAATTTTAGATAGCGGAATAAATTATTCTGATTGGATTAAGATAGAAACTAACAGAAAGATAAATAAACTTTCATTTTTTTAAAAAACATTGGGGATTCTTTTTATAGAATGAAGAAATTTGGCTTTCTACAAGTATAAAATTAGCTTTTTAGGGCCAGTGAGGTTATTTGGCAGTAATCATCAAGTTAGTAGCTGTTAAAATACCAGTTACACATCATTCAACAAAGTATAACTTTTTCAAGGGTTTCAGTGAGACTAAAAGCATAAAAGTAGGCGTTCTATTCAATTCAAAGATTTATTGTTGATTGTAGTCTAGGGGGACCTCAACAGTGCACCTACTGGAGAATGCAGAATCACTCACTGCAACTTAGCATAGATTCATAGAATGGTTACAACACAGGAGGAGCCAGCTCTCTACAAGACCAACTCAGCTAGCCCCAGTCCCTACTCTATCCAGTAGCCCTGCAAGTTTATTCTTTACAGATATTTTCCCCAATTCCCTTCTGAAAGTCACAGTTGAATCTTCCTCCATCATATCGTCAGGCAGTACATTCCAGATCTTAACCATTCGTTGCATAAAGAGGTTTTTCTTCATGTCGCTGTTGCTTCTTTTGTCAATCACCTTAAATTGGTGTCCTCTGGTTTTCAACCCTTCCATCAATGGGAACAGTTTCTCTTCATCTACTCTGTCAAGACCCTTCATGATTACTGGATTTTGCCCTTATTCTGTGTACGTGCGGACTCCCAGAGTTGCCGCCAGTTTCAGTGGAGTAATGGCCCCGAATGTTGACAGTTTCCTGACATTACCAACAATCCAGGGCTTTAAAGAGAAAGGAAAAGGCTGCAATTAACGCTGTTTAAAAATATTTATTTAAAAAAATATAACGTCGCATTAAATTTGTGACGTTACCAAATGCACGTTCACATTTAGACATGCAGATCATGATCAGATTGGAAAGATATGTGTTAAACCCCCTGTATAAATAGGCGGAGGCTCCATGATCAATGAAATTTTGTCTTATCATTGGTTTGAAGTTCTAGCTGCAGCATTCTCACTTCAATTCACCTCATCACCAGGAAGAGGGTATCTATCCTGTGGGAAGACTGACAGAGGAGGGAGTTGGAAAGTCACAGAGAGACAGGGTGAGGACAGAGGAAAGATATCGGCCGGGATTTTCTAGACCCGCCTGCTGCGACTTTAACGACGGTGGGAGCTGAAAAATAAGTTCCCGCCGGCGTGAAATGACAAGGGGTTGGAGAACATTCCTGTTACTACTCCCAGCCCACAAGCAGTTCTCCTAAGACTGATTTTGTTAAACGTACCATGGGTCTCTTCTGGTCCTTGGGCTCCTTGTGTCGTAGCTCGGAAGTTGGATTTTACAACGAGTGGGTCTCCCTCTGATTCCACATTAAAATCACCCTGTGGCACCAATGATGTAATCAGGTCAGGACTTTTGAATTTAAAGTAGGTCCCTGCCTGCCCGTAGCGACAGCCTCGGCCAACTCGAAAACCAGTGAAGATGAAACGGTGCCCAGCCACAATGGAGAGATCTCGATCGAGCCTTGAAGTTAACGTGGCCCAATATTAACCCGAGGGTGGGGGTGCGGTGTTAAAATCAGGGCCAATGCATGAGTATAAGTGAGAGAAGGATGTTGACACCACACACAAAAAAAACAGGATTGATTTACAATTCAAATAGAGTTTGTAGAAATATGTCGCAAAAGTTATGGTAAGTTACCCTGATAAGTAAATGAAACGTAATAAAATGTGTCAATGTTATTCATAGATGTCATTGATTCATTGATTGCACCAAATACCATAGGATTTCTAAACGTCTGATAATTAGATAATGGCCACATTTCAATACAGAGCCGTAATGATGCTGCTCTGCTTTGCATGCATTGATAAATGTATATTCCATTTATCGGTGTACTGTTGGGAGGGAGTTGCCCTGGGAAACTTCAACATCGACTCTTGAGCCCTTGAATCTCATGGCATCAGGTTAAACATGGAGGTCAATCATGGGCAAGTAAACCTTCTGCTGATTACCACGTACCACCCTGCCCCCCCAGCTGATGAATCAGGGCTCCTCCATGTTGAACACCACTTGGAGGAAGCACTGAGGGTGGCAAGGGCACAGAATATACTCTGGGTGGGGGACTTCAATGTCCCATCACCAGGAGTGGCTCAGTAGCACCACCACTGACTGAGCTGGCCAAGTCTTAAAGGACATAGCTGCTAGACTGGGTCTGCGGCAGGTGGTGAGGGAACCAACAAGAGGAAAATATATACTTGGCCTCATCCTCATTAACCTGCCTGTCACAGGTGCATCTGACCATAACAGTATTCATAGGAGTGACCACCGCAGAGTCCTTGTTGCCATCCATCGTGTTGTGTGGCACTACCATCATGCTAAATGGGATAGAATTAGCAACTCAAGACTGGGCATCCATGAGGTGCTGTGGGCGATCAGCGCAGCAGAATTGTACTCAATCACTATCTGTAACCTATGGCCCGGCATATCCCTCACTCTACCATTAGCATCAAACCAGGGGATCAACCCTGGTTCAATGAAGAGTGCAGGAGGACATGCCAAGAGCAACACCAGGCATACCTAAAAATGAGGTGTCAACCTGGTGAAGCTACAACACAGGACTACTTGTGTGCCAAACAGCATAAGCAGCAAGTGATAGACCGAGCTAAGCGATTCCAGAACCAATGGATCAGATTTAAGTTCTGCAGTTCTGCCACATCCAGTCATGAATGGTGCTGGACTGTTTGACAACTCATTGGAGGAGGAGATGCCATGAGTATCCCCATCCTCCATGATGGGGGAGCCCAGCACCTTGGTGCAAAAGATAAGGCTGAAGCATTTGCAACAATCTTCAGCCAGGAGTGCTGAGTGGATGATCCATCTTGGCTTCCTCTGGAGATTCCCTGCATCACAGATGCCAGTCTTTGGCCAATTCGATTCACTCCATGTGATATCAAGAAACGGCTGAAGGCACTGGATACTGCAAAGGCTATGGGCCCTGACAATATTCCAGAAATAGTACCAAAGACTTGAGCTTCAGAACTTCCCACACATCTAGCCAAGCTGTTCCAGTATAGCTACAACACTGGCACTTATCCGGCTATTTGGAAAATTGCCCAGGTATATCCTGTACACAAAAATCTGGACAAATGCAGCCCGGCCAATTACTACCCCATCAGTCTACTCTCAATCATCAGTAAAGTGATGGAAGGGATCATCAACAGTGCTATCAAGCAGCACTTGCTTAGCAATAACCTGCTCACTGATACTCAGTTTGGGTTCCGTCAGGGTCACTCAGCTTCTGACCTCATTACAGCCTTGGTTCAAATATGGACAACAGAGCTGAACTCCAGAGGTAAGATGACAGTGCCTGCCCTTGACATCAAGGCAGCATTTGACCTAGTGTGGCATCAAGGAGCCCTAGCAAAATTGGAGTCAATGGGAATCAGGAGGAAAACTCTCCACTGGTCAATGTCATACCCAGCACAAATGAAGATGGTTGCGATTGTTGGAATTCAATTATCTCAGTTCCAGGACATCACTGCAGGAGTTCCTCAGGGTAGTGTCCTAGGCCCAATCACCTTCAGCTGCTTCATCAATGACCTTCAGTCCATCATTAGGTCAGAAGTGGGGATGTTCGCTGATAATTGCACAATGTTCAGCACCATTCGCGACTCCTCAGATACTGAAATGTCCAAATGCAGCAAGATCTGAATGTATAGGCTTGGGCTGACTGGTGGCAAGTAAAATTCACGCCACCCAAGTGCCAGGCAATGACCGTATCCAACAAGAGAGAATCTAACCATCGCCCCTTAACATTCAATGGCATTACCATCACTGAATACCCTTCTAGCAACATCCTGGGGGTTACCATTGACCAGAAGCTGAACTTGACTAGACATATAAATATCATGGCTACAAAAGCAGGTTAGAGGCTAGGAATCCTGTGACAAGTAACTCAACTCCTGACTCCCCAAAGCTTGTCCACCATCTAGCAGGCACAAGTCAAGGATATGATAGAATACTTTCCACTTACTTGGATGAGTGCAGCTCCAACAACACTCAAAAAGCTTGACACCATCCAGGACAAAGCAGCCCGCTTGATTGGCACCCCATCCACAAACATTCACTCCCTCCACCACCAACACACAGTAGTAGCAGTGTGTACCATCAACTCACCAAGTCTGCTTCGACAGCACCGTTCACACCCAAGGCTGCTACCATCTAGAAGGACAAGGGCAGCAGACACATAGGAGCACCACCACCTGCACGTTCCCCTCCAAGCCACTCACCATCCTGACTTGGAAACATATCACCGTTCCTTCACTATCACTGGGTCAAAATCCTGGAACTCTCTCCCTAACAGCGCCGTGGGTGTACCTACACCACGGGGCAGGGGGGTTGGTGGTATTGTAGGGGGTGTGGTGCAGGGGTGATGGCATAGTGATGTTGTCATTAGTAATCCAGAAGCCCAGAGTAATGCTCTGGGGGACGGGGATTTGATTCCCACCATGGCAGATGGTGGAATTTGATTTCAGTAAAAAATCTGGTATTACAGTCTAATGAAACCGTTGCCAGAAAAACCCATCTGGTTCACTAATGTTCTTTAGGGAAGGAAATCTGCCATCCTTACCTGGTCTGGCCCACGTGTCACTCCAGCAATGTAGGTGTCTTTGAAATGCCTGGAATCTACATCACATGGAGTGTAGCGGTTCAAGAAGGTGACTCACCATCACCTTCTCAAGGGCAGTTAGGGATGGGCAATAAATGTTGGTCTAGCCACTGATGCCCACATTACATAAGTGAATGAAAAATATTTTGTTCATAGAATAGCATCCATCAGGGTAGGAGCTCTGGGTTTTCTTTAGGGATTACAGAGATACATCTACAAGAGAGGAAAAGGGATAGAAATTAACAAACGCAGAGGGAGAGGCTAAGCAAAAGCCTAGTCAAAGAGTTGGCTTTTGAGAAGGGGCTTAAGTGAGGGACTTCCGGAGTGTGGGGACTAGATGGAGGGCCAAAGAGAGGAGGGAGGTCAGAGTGGGAGGAATAGGATTCTGGAGTCAGTTTCAGAGATAGGAGGAACATTAGCGGGTGAATTTTAAATCGGAGGGGTTGCATGTCCTGGAGCATGGTCGGCAGAGATAGGAGTGATGGGTGAGCAGGATGTGGTGCGAGATAGGATACAGGCAGCAGAGTGTTTGATGTGCTGAAGTTTACAGAAGGAAGCAAGGAGAGAATCAGAATAGTTGGGTGGGATTTAATGCCCTCCTCCGTGGTGAGTTTGGTGGTGGGGTAATTTAATCAGGAGGGAGGGTGAAGGCTGAGGATTCTTGGGCTTTCCTGCCTCTGCCCCAATTAGGCCATGGATGGCCTTCCCACCCTGTTGCCAATTGGGATCCTTAAATGGATAATTAATGCCAATTTAAGAGTGTCATCCCTCCACCCAACAACAGGGGGGTGCTCACCATGCAGGCAGGCCAAGAAGCAAACCTTTTTGGATTGCTTGCTGGCTCCCAGGGGTTGGAGGCGGAGGAGTCCCTCATTCAAAGACATTCAGTGTCTGATTGAGGGACACAGCTTCGGGAAGCGGGTGGGCATGTTGAAAGCCCTTGTTTGACTCCCACACTCCCCAACCCTCTCCCCTGAGACCCCATCCCACCACACTCCTCCTGCCATCACTCACCTTTGCCTGGGTCCATGACAATCCTAGGCCTCAGGTGGGTATAGTAGCGCTGCCAGTCAACAAAGAGCCACTGGCCTCTGATTGCTGGTAGTTCTTGGCTGGCATGTCTTCTGCCCACAGGGGTCCTTGATCCTAGGGAAGGCCTGTCACAGGTAAGTGCCTGAGCTGCACTTAGTGTGTTGGGCCTTCCCCAAAGGAGGCAATGTGGGACTCTCGCTGGCTCTCTAGCCCGGCAGCCAAGACCCCCACCACTTCCATCAAACACTGCCTGTTGAGTCTGGAGCTAACAAAATCCTATAGATAGAGTCAAGTGAAGAGGTAGATTGTGTTATGGAGGTGGAAGTACATGGCTATGTGTTGGAGAAGATATAAGGTTAAGTGGGAGGCTGAGGTTGCGAACAGTCTAATTTAAGTTGAGAGAATGTCTGGGGAAGGTAATCAGAATCTGTGATCGCAGCAGAGTCTGGGTTGGGAATAAAAGACAATGGGTGGAATTTTCCACTCCCACGAGCAGCAGGAATCGTGACAGGTTGGGGCACTTCATTTGGCAGGAGGCAAATAAAAACCGCTTCCCAATGGTGGGATAAACTGCTGGAATTTTGTTCTCGCGACTTTCAAGATGGGTTAAAGCTGGGTGGAGCTTCTCGACAAACCATGTCCCGAACCCCATTTGCAGATGTTAGAAACTCATGCATGCTTATTAAAAGGCCATTTCGCCGGAGTTAAGTTCGGAGTTAAGTGGCGGGGGGAGGTGGTGACGACTGGACAGGGGAGGCAGGCTTACAGGGGAAGGGTTGGGAGAGTGTCCGGGAAGTGGGTGGGGAGAGTGTCTGGGGAAGTGGGTGGATTGCCCTGGAGAGGGTGAGGAGAGTGTCTTAGAGGGCAAGGTTGGTGGTGTTGATGATGGGGACCTAGGGGGAGAACTCAGGGTACTAGTGATAGGAGGGAACAGTCACAGTCAGAGGGGTGATTGGGGTGCAGTGGCGTAGCAGGTCCTGGGTGAGAGTCTGGTAGTTGAAGGTCTCATTGGATGGGTCATGGAGGGGGACAAGACTGATGGCTTGGATAATGGGAGGGGGGAGTGTCAGGGTGGGCATGGGGATGGTAAGGGATGTCGGCTCTGAGATGGAAAGACGTGGGGGTGGATCATGGTAGGGTCCAGCGTAATGGAGGGGGAGGTGCAAGAATGACAAAGAGGAGAGGAATAATGATATTGGGTGAGTCTATGGTGAAGGGGGTAAGTTGTTGTGTGACAGGGTAGAGTAGAAGATGGTGCAGCGAGTTTGAAAGGTGACGCACACCACTTTTCCAAATTGACCTTGACCACACAGTTGGTGGTCAGTCAGTGAAATCTCTCGAGGTGGGAGGAGGGTCTTTTCGGGTGGGTGAAGTTCAAGGTCAACAAAAGTGGCTGACTAAAGGGACACCCTAATAATTATGAGACAACTACATGTCAACCATGTTCCCTTGTGTTCTCCTCTCTCTGGCGAAGCCCACATTACAGCAGGTTTGTTCCCAACTCATGGGTCTCATAACCTTGAGATCCCAGCAAGGTGTGGGGCTGCCGCTCATTCTGTGTCATTTGCCATTAGCTGTAGTCAGAGGCAGGGATGAAGGGAGTGAGGGAGCTGGGGCACAGCTGGTGGAAAGCAACCAACTCACAACACCAAACCCCACCCTCCCGGGTGAATGGTCATGGCTGACAAGGGCTCATGCGGTTGGTCTTTC
Organism: Carcharodon carcharias; assembly: GCF_017639515.1. Classification (NCBI taxonomy): domain Eukaryota; kingdom Metazoa; phylum Chordata; class Chondrichthyes; order Lamniformes; family Lamnidae; genus Carcharodon; species Carcharodon carcharias. Next base: position 17,202,231 of record NC_054489.1, read on the forward strand.
TATGCTGCCAAGGCAATGGTCTCCTTATAGAGTTCCGAGGGTGGTGGAGACAGGCAGAAAAGTGACTGCACGAGGCTTCCTGCACATGGCTCCCGTCACCCTGGTTAAAGAGCATTGTCTCCATACGCATTCATGTAGGAACAGGAGGAACATTCATCTCTGATCCTCCTGGATGTCCTTTACCTGGAAGGGGTGGGGTGGAGATGCAATGTCTAGATGGATGCCAGGTGAAGGGCTTAGCACTTACCTGCTGACTTTGGGATGGAGGGAAACCTGTAAAGGACAGGCACACTAAATTTAACACTTCAATTCATTCACACGTCCACTGAGGCATCAATAATGCAGGCAACCCTGCCCTGGCACTGCCTCTCATCCAGATGAGGAGAGGGAGGGCCCATTGCTGGTTGGCACAGGACCATGAGGAGCAAGAGGCAGGGGGGCCTCTCCAAGGTGACCATTCTGGTGTCCATGGACCTCGACAACAGTGAGCATTGGCCCGAGCGTGGGTACACCAATGGTGGTGCTCTTATCTAGGGATGAGTGAAAGGCAATGCCTGAGGCATCCTCGTATGTCCCGGGATGTGGTTGCTCACATCTGCGAGTTTCTCCAGTAGGAGCTGTGGCCGCGAGGACTCTGGAGGAGTAGTGCGGAGCTCCTGGCCTGCAGTGATTGTGAGTGTGTGTCCGGGGGCCCTTTAAAAATGGTACCAGCACCTTTGACCCCAAGAGGTAATGGTGGGGAAGGCAACTTCTAGCCTGCCCCACCATAGGATTCATGGAGCTCCTTGCTGCTGTCTAATTAATGAGCTCAAGGTTGGAAGATCTCATGTGTTCACCCAGCCTGCTGCCCTGCAGGAAATGCTGATATTAATGTCCGCCAGCGGACTTAGTCTCCAGAACAGAAAACTCCACCCAATGACTGTGTAATCAAAGCAATGTGTATCACATTTCATTTTACAATGTCCCTGTGAAGGGCCTTGGATGTTTTATTACATTAAAGGTACTACGTTAATATAAGTTGTTGCTATTGCTTGGTCTTACTAATGTTTAACTGGAGAAAACTGACTTATCCAAAACAAAAACAGAAAATGCTGGTAAAACTCTGCAGGTCTGGCAGCATCTGTGGAGAGAGAAACAGAGTTAACGTTTCGAGTCAGTAGGGTCATACGGACTCCAAACATTAACTCTGTTTCTCACTCCACAGATGCTGCCAGACCTGCTGAGTTTTTCCAGCATTTTCTGTTTTTGTTTCAGAGTTCCAGCATCCGCAGTATTTTGCTTTTATCTCTGTGGCTTATCCAAGACTGTATGTCAGACAAGCAATCCAAAAGCATTCAGACAGTAGAGTGGTCAGTTGTTTTCAATCATTCTCATCACTACCTTCACTTCCATGTAATTCTTGGCCTGTTCACTTCTGTTAAGGCGCTGTACAAATAATAAATGTTGCAATATTGCAGATAAAATGTTCCATACGGGCCAGTTTGCCAGACATTCCACTGACTGGTTAGAACTTGCTGTACTAACAATTTAACCAGTCCAAAAAACTCCCAAGTAAACCAGAACCCCTTTTTAAAAGAGAGCCATTAATTATTTTGCAGAAACAGGAGGTGGGATTTAACTGCAAAACCTGGGTACACTCTTTAAGGGAGTAACAATGAGTCCTAAGCAATGATTTTAAGTTAACTTTTTGCAGGATAATAATGAAGGGGCACTTTGTGTTCACAATGTAAATTTACTTGTACAACAATAACATACATTTATATTGTGTCTTTAATGCTGTAAAATCTCCCAAGGCATTTTGGAGACTTACTACAAATAAACTTTGAATATGAGCTACGGAAGGAGATATTAAGATGGGTGGCTTGGTCACTGAGCTAAGTTTTAAGGAGTGTCTTAAGGAAGAGAGAAAGGGAAGGGAGGGACTTTCAGGACTTGGGGGCCAAGGCAGCTCAAAGCTCAGCCTCCGGTGGTGAAGCGATTAAAATTGGGGATGTGCAAGAAGCCAGAATTGGGGGAGTGCAGAGATCTCAGAGGGTTGAAGAGCTGGAGAGGATTACAGAAGTGGGAAGGGGAGAGGTCCTGGAGGGATTTCAGAATGATTGTGAGAATCCCAAAATCAAAATGTTGCCAGGCTCAGAGTCGGTGTAGATCAAAGAGCACAGGGGATGATAGGCAAACATGACTAGATGCAAGTTAGGATATGGGAAGCAGAGTTTCGAAGAGTAGAAGGTGAATATACAGCCAGGAGGCCATGGAATAGTCAAGTATAGAGGTAACAAAGCCATGGACGGGGAATCTCAGTTGCAAATGAGCTGAAGCAGGAACGGATGACATTACAGAGATGGAAGTAGGCGGTTTGATGATGGGGCGGGAAATCTCAGGGTTAAATAAGATACCAAGGGTCTGCAGAGGCTGCAGTGAGGTGAGGTCTACCATGGACAAGAAATTGCCTCTCCAACCCAAGCAGCATGAATAGAAGTGGCTGAAGAAGTTAACAGCAGGAGTGTGGTCACTCCAGCCTGGGCCAAGATTTTCCGGTTGTCGGGCAGGCTCGGCGGGGGAGGATCTCGGTCCAGGGGCCGTGAACTGGACTGCTTCCCACGATTGAGCCGGGACTGCCATTTGGCGCAGGCTGGCCAATTAACAGCCAGCCAGCATGGATCACACGCTGCAGCGCTGTGTGTGTGTGGGGGTTTGGGGAGGAGGGCGAGCATGGAAGTTCATGTATCCAGGTGGGTGCGCACAGTAAAAGTTCCCTCAGCCACAGAGCTGAAGGTTTTTGAACATAAAAAATAAAGAATTTAAAAGTGTCAATAAATGTCCACTCATGTGACTCTGTCGTGTTACAAATTAGTTTGAAAAGTTTTTATTTTTTTTTAAATCACTGACTAAAACCTCATCCTGCCTGTGGATGAGGCTTCATTAAAAATCCATAAGGTTGGACAGGCAATTAGAACGTCAATGGCCTTAAGAGGCCTGTTAGTTGTCGGCGGGCACTTTGCCACCTCCTACCTGTGCCCGGTGTCATTGCGTGTCATTTTACGCACATTCGGGTCAGGTGCACACCCGCCCAACGAGCGCAATATTCTGCCCCTGAAGACTTTGCACTAAAGGGATCCAGGACCAGGAAGGCACGGCGGATGAGTTGTACAACATTTTCAGGTGCCACGCCCCACATTGTGACTTGCCCAACATTCTCCTGCCCAGCAGACCTCAGGACAACATGCCCTCCATCTCCACTCATTCCTCTCTTTTCAGGCACCTCACATTCCAATCTGAACAACCAACACTAACACTCACCCTCACTATAGGGCCCTCTCACACTCTTGCCTCAGTCACCCTGCACAAACGTTGTCCTTCCCTCCCTTCCACACAAGCTGTCTTGAACACCCATAACCCTCACCTTTCTCTCCTTGCAGGGGAAGAGAGCACACAACCTGGCGAGAAGCAAAGACCCAGCGTGGGTTGGAGGGGGGGGGAGGATGGGCAGGGAGGAGGCGGTATGTAAGTTGCCCTCCAGCGACAGGCATCTTGATGACCACTGGCAATGTGTGTGCACCTGCTCCAGCGGGGGAGGAGGTCTCGGTCCAGGAGGCTGGAGATGTCAGCAGTGACCCTGCCATCAAAACCTGAGCTTCCTGAGGCACTGGCGGTCACTTTGCCTGTTGATCTGTTTCCAGGTGTCTCGCTGCCTTTCTGCTGGACCTCGGTGTCCATCCTCTCTGCCCTGTGGTGTTGCTCGTACGGCTGCAGGAGCTGATGGTGGTGATATTGCTTCTTCTCTTATCCCTCATCAGTAGCAGATGGTGCAACTGCATAAGCCGGTGCCAGGCTGTGGTGATGGTGGGTAGCAGGAACTTACAGCTGAAGGTGAGTGAAATGCCAAACGGCAGACGTGCCTCGCAAGATGTTGGTAACTAACTGTCAAACAGCGATAGCGCTCTCAGAGAGAAGAAGTACTTTGAAGAGCAGCCTCCCACTTGATCATGGCTGGAGCTCTTCACTTTCATTGATCAAAGCCTTTCCAGCTGGTCAGTTTCACTGGAGAAGCTCCTCCTGCAGTGCACCCACCTGGATGACCCTGACCATCAGATGCCCTGCTAGGTAATCCAGAATTAAGGGTTAAAACAGTTCTCAATTGTTATTTTTTTAATTGGATTCCGGGCAGATCCAAGGGGGTTTCCTGCTTGCTTTCAGTCCCACCCCAATGAAACCTGGGAGAGAGCAAGGTAACGTTGGGATCCTGACCTGATGTCATTTTTAGGAGATTTAACTCGCTGCATTTCTTTTGCCTGGAACAACTCCCCCAAAACAGGTTGTGGACTGATTCTGTTCCCTCGCCCCTGTCTGAGGCAAAACCAGTTTGTGGCAGGGACTGAAGACGACAGCTATCTTCCCTATATCTAGTTGGTAGAAATGTCTGCTCATCCAAGTCAGAAACCAGGACAATAAAACCACTGGGGAGTTTCCTCCTACTCGGGCGATGAATTAAAAGAAACAAATAAAATATTTGATTCAAATCAAATCCCTGGGTAATTTACTTCCCCTGAAACTGTCTCTGATCCATTCTGACTGCTGGCTCTTACTTTTTAAACAAGCCCCTTAAATGCAGGAGAAAACTTGGTTACAAACTCAGTAAAGCCTTTTGTGTTTTCCAATCACTGGTGATAGAATTTGTAGTTTATTTCGAGTAACTGTAAATATTGTGTGCGAAACACTGGAGAGTTTAAGAGTATTAACCAAGTTTTTTTTTTAATTCATTCACGGGATGTGGGATTCGCTGGCTGGGCCAGAATTTATTGCCCATCCCTAGTTGCCCTTGAGAAGGTGGTGGTGAGCTGCCTTCTTGAACTGCTGCAGTCCATGAGGTGTAGGTACACCCACAGTGCTGTTAGGGAGGGAGTTCCAGGATTTTGACCCAGAGACAGTGAAGGAACGGCGATAGATTTCCAAGTCAGGACGGTGAGATTCTTGGAGGGGAACTTCCAGGTGGTGGTGTTCCCGTATGTCCGTTGCCCTTGTCCTTCTAGGTATTCGTGGTCGTGAGTTTGGAAGGTGCTGTCGAAGGAGCCTTGGTGAGTTCCTGCAGTGTATCTTGTAGATGGTACACACTGCTGCTACTGTGCGTCGGTGATGGAGAGAGTGAATGCTTGTGGATGTGGTGCCAATCAAGTGGGCTGCTTTGTCCTGGACAGTGTCAAGCTTCTTGAGTGTCGTGCAAGCTGCACTCATCCAGGCAAGTGGGGAGTATTCCATCACACTCCTGACTTGTGCCAAGGTGGACAGACTTTGGGGAGTCAGGAGGTGAGTTATTCATTGCATGATTCCTAGCCTCTGACCTGCTCTTATAGCCACAGTATTTATATGGCTAGCCGAGTTCCGTTTCTGGTCAATGGTAACCCCCAGGATGTTGATAGTGGGGGATTCAGTGAAGATAATGCCATTGAACTTCAAGGTGCGAATGTTAGATTCTCTCTTGTTGGAGTTGGTCATTGCCTGACACTTGTGTGGTGCGAATGTTACTTGCCACTTGTCAGCCCAATCCTAGATATTGTCCAAGTCTTGCTGCATTTGGACATGGACTGCTTCAGTATCTGAGGAGTCATGAATGGTGCTGAACATTGTCAGCCAACATCCCCACTTCTGACCTTATGATGGAAGGAAGATCATTGATGAAGCAGCTGAAGACGGTTGGGCCTAGGACACTACCCTGAGGGACTCCTGCACTGATGTCCTGGAGCTGAGATGACTGACCTCCAACAATCACAATCATCTTCCTTTGTGATAGATATGACTCCAACCAATGGAGAGTTTTCCCCTTGATTCCCATTGACTCCAGTTTTGCTAGGGCTCCTTGATGCCACACTCGGTCAAATGCTGCCTTGATGTCAAGGGCAGTCACTCTCACCTCACTCGGGAGTTCAGCTCTTTTGTCCATGTTTGAACCAAGGCTGTAATGAGGTCAGGAGCTGTGTGGCCCTGGCGAAATCTAAACTGGGCATCAGTGAGCAGGTTATTGCTAAGCAAGTGCTGATTGATAGCACTGTTGATGACCCCTTCCATTACTTCACTGATGATCGAGAGTAGACTGGCCAGTAATTGGCCGGGGTGGATTTGTCCTGCTTTTTGTGTACAGGCCATACCTTGGCAATTTTCCACATAACTAGGTTGATGCTAGTGTTGTAGCTGTACTGTAATAGCTTGGCTCGGGGTGCAGCAAGTTCTGGAGCACAAGTCTTCAATACTATTGCCGGAATGGTATCAGGGCTCATAGCCTTTGCACTATCCAGTGCCTTCAGCCATTTCTTGATATCATGTGAAATGAATCAGATTGGCTGAAGACTGGCATCTGTGATGCTGGGGACCTCCAGAGGAGGCTGAGATGGATCATTCATTTGGCACTTCTGGCTGAAGATTGCTGTCAATGCTTCAGCCTTATCTTCTGCACTGCTGTTCTGGGCTCCTCCGTCATTGAGGTTGGGGATATTTGTGGAGCCACCTCCTCCAGTGAGTTGTTTAATTGTCCACCACCATTCATGACTGGATGTGGCAGGACTGCAGAGCTTAGAACTGATCCGTTGGTTGTGGGGTCGCTTAGCTTTGTCTATCACTTGCTGCTTATGCTGTTTCGCATACAAGTAGTCCTGTGTTGTAGCTTCACCAGGTTGACACCTCATTTTTAGGTGTGCCTGGTGCTGCTCCTGGGCATGCCCTCCTGCACTCTTCATTGTACCAGGGTTGATCCCCTGGCTTGATGCTAATGGTAGAGTGGGGGATATGCTGGGCCATGAGGTTACAGATTGTGGTCCAGTACAATTCTGCTGCTGCCCCACAGTGCCTCATGGATGCCTTGTCGAGTTGCTAGGTCTGTTCAAAATCTATCCCATTTAGGACAGTGGTGGTGCCACACAACATGATGGAGGGTATCCTAAATGTGAAGGCAGGGCTTCATCTCCACAATGACTGTGTGGTGGTCACTCCTGCCGATACTGTCATGGACAGATGCATCTGCGGCAGGCAGGTTGGTGAGGATGAGGTGAAGTATGCTTTTCCCTCTTGTTGGTTCCCTCACCACCTGACACAGACCCAGTCTAATAGCTATTTAGGGCTCAGTCAGTAGTGGTGCTACCGAGCCACTCTTGGTGATGGACATTGAAGTCCCCCCACCCAGAGTACATTCTGCACCCTTGCCACACTCAGTGCTTCCTCCAACTGATGTTCAACTTGGAGGAGCACTGATTCATCAGCTGAGGGAGGGCGATACGTGGTAATCAGCAGGAGGTTTCCTTGCCTGTGTTTGACCTGATGCCATGAGACTTCATGTGGTCTGGAGTTGATGTTGGGGACTCCCAGGGCAACTCCGTCCCACCATCACCACCTCTGCTGGGCCTGTCCTGCAAGTGGGACAGGACATACCCAGGGATAGCGATGGTGTCTGGGACATTATCTGTAAGATATGATTCCGTGAGGGTGACTATGTCAGACTGTTGCTTGACTAGTCTGTGAGACAGCTCTCCCAATTTTGGCACTAGCATCCAGATGTTAGTAAGGAGGACTTAGCAGGGTCAACAGTTCGAGTTTGCCATTGCCGGTGCCTAGGTCAATGGCGGGTGGTCTGTCCAGTTTCATTCCTTTTTTGTGCCTTTGTAGCAGTTTATTACAACTGAGTGACTTCCTAGGCCATTTACAAGTCAACCTGTGAGTCTGGAGTCACATGTAGGCCAGACAGCATTGGTGAACCAGATGGATTTTTACAACAATCGTTTCATGGTCATCATTAGACTTTTAACTCCAGGTTTATTATTGAATTCAAATTCCACCAGCTGCCATGATGGGAATCAAACCCTGGTCCCCAGACCATTACCCTGGCTCTCTGGATTACTAGTCCAGCAACAATACCACTACACCATCACCTCCCCTTAAGTGCAGATAAGAAGCAGACAAAGCCGAGTTACACGACACACAACTTTCAAAAAAGAATCACTTAGATTGACAATCTGGGGGTTAAAAACAAGTTAAACCTAAAAATGTAGGACGTCAACTCTGACCTGATCAATATGCTCCTGCTGTTAGCAGATCAAGATAAACATCTCTTTCAGTGCACTGTTTAAACAGTCTGCGATCGAATCACTTTGAGGGTAATCCTGGAGTGGAGATTTCACTGAAACAACTGTTCTCACAGGTCAATTTGCTGCTTTTACACAACCGAAGCTAACTCAGTGCCAGCTGCTGCTTGCTCTTTATGCAAGGCCAGTGGCAGCTCATTGTAGTCGCATAAAATGGCCAGTAAGTGGCAGCATTGAATGATGTCTGTTGCATTTTGATAGAACGCAGAGACAACCGTAGACCCAACAAACCCTGCATTGTTATAAAAACAAAAAACTGCGGATGCTGTGAAGGGTCACGAGGACTCGAAAAGTCAACTCTTTTCTTCTCCGCCGATGCTGCCAGATCTGCATTGTTATAGTGCCTTTAAAGCGCAGGAGCGTTATCAGACAAGATTTGATACCCAGCTCTGTAAGGAGATATTAGCACAAGGTGACTGAAAGATTGGCCAAAGAGGTAGATGTTAAGAGAATGATTTACTAGATGTTTCTGGGAGGGTATTCTAGAGGTGGGGGCGGAGTCAGTTGAAGGCACTCATGGACACCAATGTGGAAGCAGGAAAATCGGGGAGCTTCAAGAGGCCAGAATTGGAGGAGTGCCCAGGAAGAGTTGTGAGGTTGAAGATCTTGTGGGACTGGAGGAGTTTACAGAGATGGGAGGGGTGAGGCCATGGAGGGATGATGAGAATTTTTAAATCAAGGTGTTGCTGGACAAGGTGTCAATGTAGGTCAGCAAGCACAGGAGTGACAGGGGACAGCCTGCACCATTCAGGCCATTCAGACTGACACAGTAGCTTTGTTAAAGGGGTGTGTACTTGGCGAGTTTACGAACAAACTAACTTCCTCAGAGGAATAGCTGGTTTCAAAAATTGCACAGCGGCATGTTAGCTGCTGAGGTTGTTCATACTTCAGCAGATCCTCTAGAATTTCAACTTTCATCAGTGGCAGAGCAGAAAGACGAATGTTAGGCAAGGAATTTCATACACCGAGAACAGAGTCTGCTGGATTAAACTGTTCTTCAATCTTCTGACCTAATCTCCTTTTCTTGAACAAGAGAATTTAACGTGTATTTTGACACTGATTATTGAATCAACTTTCTGCTCACCCATTTAATCTCTTGGGAAAAAGTTATGTGCAATACTTCTCGATTTCCAATGAAAATCCCAACTATTCTCCACCCAGAGTCTCTACTATTGAACCCTGCTCTGCCCCCTCATGGACAACACATCCTGCCCCTTCCTCATACCCAAGGGAGAGATGGTGATGTAGTGGTAATATCACTGGATCAGCAGCCCTGGGGCCTAGGCAATGTTTTGAGGAAATGGGTTCAAATCTCATCACAACAGCTGCTGGAATTTGAATTCAATTAACAAAAGTCTGGAATTAAAGGCTGATTTTGGTAAGAATGACTATGAAACTATTATTGATTGTTGTAAAAATCCAGCTGGCTCACTAATGTCCTTTCAGGAAGGAAATCTGCTGTCCTTACCAGATCCAGTCTGGTCTACATGTGACTCCAGCCCCACAGCAATCTGGTGCCTCTGAAATGGTGTGACAAGTGATTCAGTTCAAGGGCAGTTAGGGATGGATAACAAATGATGCCTTGCCAGCGATGCCCACGTTCCATGAAGGATATTTTCACCTTAGTTATATTGTGCAGAAACTTAGGCAACATCAAGAAGAGAGGAACAACAACTGGATACTGATGTTATGCGGATGCTGAGGTGGTTATGAGGAATGATGAGGAAGGACAAAATCAGGAACCAGCACATCAGGGGCTCAATGAAGATCTTGGGAGCATCAAAGAAAGTAGCCGAGAGGAGACTGAAATGGGATGGCCATCTGTTGCGGAGTGAGTGATGGAGATGCAGCTGCCAGGAAGAAGGAGAAGAGGACGGTCTAAGACCAGATGGAAAGGTGCAGTGGTGAGACGCTTAAACGCAATGGGATTGGAAGAGGAGTGGGTCACTGACAGGCGGAGTTGGAGAAGGTGATCAACCAGCATTATAGTGACCCCAAGTAAAATGGGAGAAGAAGGGAATGGTGGGAAGGTGGAGTTGAGGTAGATCAGTTGTGATCTTAGAAGGTTTGAGGAGCTGAATGGCCTATTCCTGCTCATATTTCTTCTGTATTTATGTGTTTACAGTCATGATATTAGCTGACATTAGGATATCACAATCACACAGGCTGTCAGAGCATCATATTTTTGCTTCTTAAGCTATGTAAATTGATGACATTTTACTGATGACCATGTGTTACCATCATTCTATCACAATTGTAAGGGACCTAAAGCAGAAGTTAGAAAGTAATTTTTAAGTGCAAGTTACATATCATTTAATGAATTTCTAATCCATAATTTTTCCCAAAACTTCCTTGGTAGCCCACTAAATAAAGGCCATACTGTTAAATGTCTTTTTAATGGTGGCTGCTGATGTTAGGATTAAATACAACATGTAACATGTGTTTCTAAACTTCTGTGTAATATAACTACATATCCTTTTATTTTCATCTCATTTCTACAAAGTAATGATGCATGCAGACAATAGCATAAAACCGTCCAGAGATAGAGAACCCCCAAAATGCTAAACATAAAGCAACCAATCATACACATATTCAATGCACTCCACCCTCCACACCACCTCCCCCAACCAACTCTGACCAATAACCAAGCTTACTTAAAACTTCCCAAGTGAGGAAGCACTTGACCATGACATGATGGTGTAAATCTGGACACTAAAGGCTCGATTTTATCTGTCCACAAGTGGCAGGAATGGGTGTGTGTGTGTGTGTGTGTGTGTGGGTGGGGGGGGTGGCGGCGGGTTGGGGTGGGGTCAACTAAATGCTCGGGATCTGTGTCGGACTTGTTCCCAGGCTCTGGAGCTGCCTGCCCTCTGATTAGGCTGGCATTGTGGAAGGCCCACCTATCACCCTTAATTGGTCCCCTCCCAGCCAGCTCTTAATGTAGTATAAAGGGGTAATGTTAAATATGTAAATATATAGTCTACATCATTAGTGAAGTAAGATCACAAGACAACAGAGCATTGAAAGAGATAGTTCTATGTGGAGCCTCATGCTAAATCTATATTGTGCATGTTAGTATAATATTCAATAATAGGTAGAGTCTACTATCAGCCTTGCCTTCAGCATTGTCTATAGGACAAAATGTTATGAAATGGAAGATGATGTGTGCCAGGTGGACCAAATCCACAAGAGAAACTTGGCCACGCTATCACAATGATTTTGCAATTTGTATTTATTACGAGAAGATTTGTGCCCTGAATTCAGAAGTAATGAGTCCACTAACACATTTAGGGATTTTAAAAATTAAATTAAAACATTTATTAACAAAGAAAAGATTTCAAGCACATAAATAAGATTACAGTACTTGATACTATAACAAACCCCAAAATGCCTAATTAACCTGACTCCAACTACACACCCTCATTAAGGCAACAGTCCAAAATAGATTTTAAATTTAGATAGGCAATCCAGCAAGTTTACCACAGCACCCGCTCGACTGTGGAATTCCAAATGCTTTTCCCCAACTTAGGTTACTAGGCACAGCAGACTTCTACAAAAGTGGCTGGAGGCTTTTTTCCCAAGGCTGTTTTATGCAGCCTTTTTAGATCTTACTTGGTCCCCAACATAGCCTTCTTTATATATGTTTCTCTCTTTAAACTGTAAATTCCATTGTTCTATATGTCTTTGGAAATTTACTTTTCCCATAATACAAAAATCTTTCATATTGCCAATATGGTCAGTACCTTTAGGAAAGATAAACACACTGTTTGGCCTTGCTTATCTTGTTAGTTGTAAATATCCTATCATCCCTTTGAAACCTAAACAATCCCTTCACTTATCTAAAAATGCAAATTTCCTTCACACCCTACACACTGCCCTCACCCATGTTTACTCAGGAGCATTTCAAATGCCTTTTACACCCAACTTCTTTTGATAATTTCAACCTTGCAGTTTGACTCCAATTCAATTAAATCACACAGATAGAACCATACACACTCACACTCATAAACCTACTTTACAATAAACCACAATAATATTATAAAAAATGATAGTCTCAGGCCAAAAATCATGAACATCAAGGACATGAACAACTCTGTCAAAGACCCATATCGATGACCACAGATGGTGGCATCGAAAACACAATGAAAGAAGCTACAGACTCAACTTCCTGTTCTTCCACACATGTTCATGCTACATCTAAAAGAAACTGATATAGAGAAAGGGAGAAGGAGGATGAGTATCATGAAAATCAGACCAGGAACTACAATCAAAACCACAGATTGCATGATTTACCAGAACTCCAAACTGGTGAATCAGTCTGGCTTAGAGAGCAGAATCGAGAAGGCCAGCTTCTGGAGAAAACACAAAATCCGAGATCTTATCTTGTAGAGACTGCAAATGGGATAGTGAGAAGGAACAGAAGTGCACTTATCCCTACAAGAAGACCATCATCAATGGAATGGACTAACTGTCAAATGATCAGGGAGACAACCTGAACAGAGAACCAATAGTCTCTGATGATTCACGTACTACTCTACAGAGTTTGGGAGAGAACATAGAGAATATGTGACTGGAAGCCAATGTCCAGTGGCGTACCACAGGGATCGGTACTCGGTCCCCTATTATTTGTCATTTATATAAACAACATAGGTGACTATGTGGGGGGTAGAATTAGTAAGTTTGCGGATGACACAAAGATTGGCCGGGTGGTTAATAGTGATGTTGAGCGTCTGGGGCTACAGGAAGATATAGACGGGATGGTCAAATGGGCAGATAAGTGGCAGATGGAACTTAACCCTGAAAATGTGATACACTTTGGAAGGAGTAATTTGACAAGGAAGTATTCAATGAACGGCATGACACTAGGAAGTTCTGAGGAACAAAGGGACCTTGGCGTGTGTGTCCATAGATCTCTGAAGGCAGAGGAGCATGTTAGTGGGGTGGTGAAAAAGGCATATGGGACACTTGCCTTTATCAATTGAGGCATAGATTACAAAAGTAGGGAGGTCATGTTGGAGTTGTATAGAACCTTGGTGAGGCCACAGCTGGAGTACTGTGTGCAGTTCTGGTCGCGACATTATAGGAAGGATATGATTGCACTGGAGGGGGCCAGAGGAGATTCACCAGGATCTTGCCTGGGATGAAACATTTAAGTTATGAAGAGAGGTTGGATAGACTTGGCTTGTTTTCATTGGAGCAGAGAAGACTGAGAGGTGACCTGATCGTGGTGTACAAAATTATGAGGGGCATGGACAGGGTGGATAGGGAGCAGCTGTTCCCCTTAGTTGAAGGGTCAGTCACAAGGGGCATAAGTTCAAGGTGAGGGGCAGGAGGTTTAGGGGGGATGTGAGGAAAAACCTTTTTATCCAGAGGGTTGTGACGGTCTGGAATGCACTGCCTGAGAGGGTGGTGGAGGCAGATTGCTTCACATCCTTTAAAAAGTACCTGGGTGAGCACTTGGCACGTCATAATATTCAAGGCTATGGGCCAAGTGCTGGTAAATGGAATTAGGTAGGTAGGTCAGGTGTTTCTCATGAGTTGATGCAGACCCAATGGGCTGAACGGCCTCTTCTGCACTGTGATTCTGTAATTCTGTGATTCTGTGAATATGAATCCTATACAACTTCTGAGAGAGCTGAGAACAAGGTTGGGGAGATTGGTGACACCACCACAAAGTTTATCTCTGTGAACCAGCGATGAAGATAGAGACTTTGGGGGAGATGTAGGATAATGTAAATAATATATTTTTGGGAGTCAGAGACCTGAGGAGGGAAGTAGTTAAAAAGAGACAATGTTAAATATGTAAATGTATAGTCTATATCATCAGTGACATAAGATCACATGACAACAGAGCATGGAGAGAGATAGTTCTATGTAGAGCCTAATGCTAAGTCTGTGTTGTACAGAGCATAATGTTCAATAAAAGGTAAAGTTAAACAACAGCTTTGCCTCCAGCAGCTTAAACTATACGAACAATTCCATTGAAGACCCACAATGATGATAACAGACTTAGTTGCTTTTGCCTGGCAGTACCGAAGGGCAAGTCCCACCTCCTGCCCAAGTGTGCTGCCCAGTCAAAAACCAACCTGATGACAGGACCTCCACTTGGCAAAATCTGGCCCTAAGAGTCAACAGGTCGCTTGACCATATGGTACATCACAGCTAAGCTCATTATTGTCCTCAACCAGTGTTCATATAATGTGTCCCTGAATACATTTCCCTCTGATATTTCTCCTCAGTGCCCTGGAAAGAGTCCAGACCACAATCTGTGTTCAGTTAGTTAGACTCTCAGCTGAGTCAGCACTTTTGGTTGACGTTGGTGAGAAAAACCCTCACTGTCAGATCCTTCCTGTATGCTCGGACTCCAACCGCATGCGCACTCTGCCCTCGAGGCGGCTTCTGGTGGGGAATAGACCGTTGCCTAGCTCCTTCTAGAATGTACCTTTACAAAGAAGGTCTGGAGAGAGATGCAGTGGTTTTTGTCAAGGTTCTTGCCGAGCAGTTCAATGACACAGGTCTCTGTGCTCCACTGGCTGTTTCCAGGGACACACGCCAAGATAAACATCAACAGCTGTTGGAGGATCATCAACTCAGTGAACAATACTCTTTGGTCTGCCCGAAATTTGCTCATCTTCCAGTGCAAAGAACTGTCTATGACCAAGTCCAGGATTATGTGCTGAGGAATGCACTAAAGCTGGGCCAGCCTAAAAGACTCAGTAGGGAAAAGCCACAGGGGCCCCTCATACTGAGGGCAGAAATTTGTAAAACCCCTTGGGTTGTATATGTGCCATGAAATTAATATTTGAAACATAACCTGTAATTGTAAGAGTCGGGGTGGAGGTGAGGTGAAGAATCCTGCTTCGGGCACCATGAAGGAGGCTTTGTAGGCTAGAGAGTGTTAACAGCAAGTCTTTATTAACAACTCATAACTATGTACATATTTACAGTAGAGGGTACAGGCATGGAGCTGACACCAGTCTAGATCTTTAGCCAACTCTGTCTAACTCTAGACTGATCCTGGCTCTGGGTCATGTGTCTTTTTGCATCACTGTATGGGCAGTACCATACTCAGTCCCACATTAACCCTTTATGTACCAGACCCTACTGCTATACCTCCTCCCAAGTCTTTACCTGGATATAGAGCTACTCCAGTTTACATCCAAGTCTCACATTGTTATAAGTCTTGTGCATTAACCTAATTGTTATAACCTCAAAGCTATTCTAATATTTTTGCTATTACAGTATTAATGTTAACAACATTAACAACATTCTCACTACCCCATCTCCCCCTTCACGCCCTTGAGGTTAGAGGTTCAGGCAACCTGGAGGCCTCATAACCCTTCCACATCTCGTTCACCGTTCTGTCGGGAGAGTGGTAGACTCTGGTGTTGCTTGTTCTTGCTGTTGGCTTGTAGATTGGTCTGGTGTCTGGGTGTGGTTTCATCTGTTTCTTCCATTGCTTGATGTTAACCCATGCCTGGTAGGTCTGGCTGGCTTGGCAGTTTACAGTTGTTGTTACTCTTGATCATTTTTTGCAGGCTGGACAAAAATGGTATTTGTTTACTTGGGGCTGTTTCTTCTTTCTTTTCTGTTTAGGTCATCTGGAAGCTCTCTCGGGCTGAGAAATGTGTTCCTGTGGCAAGATAAAGACTAAGTTAGCAAGCTTACCTCTGTTTTTTGTCGTTGATACAATGCAACTGCTACCAGGTTCCAGAATCCCTTGTGGTTTCGGCATGCTGGCCGGAAGCTGCTGTGTGCACAATGGTTGGTATAGCTACTTACTGTACCATCATCTTAGCTGGAGGTAGAGGCTCCTCAGAGATCTTTCTTTGGTAACACTTCCATCAGAGGTGCTATGGTAATCTCATGTATGGTAGGTTGGTCTGACCACTGGGGACTTTCCAGGATTTGGAATGATGCTGGACAAACCTTCTCACAAAAAAAAGTGATTGCATGTGAATTCAGAGTCTGAAGCTCTTTAGTGTTTGAGGACTCAGGACCGTGCTGTTCTGGCCGGCTAATGATTGTGGTAGTCTTGACACCTTCCTCCGGCTGGAGGAGGTCGAGGGCTACCTAGGCATCCGGGCTCAGAAAGGAGAAAGGGTGATTGCGGGTGACATACATCAGCTCAAAGATTTGTTTGTCACCATACCTCAGTGGTTCAAGGGTCATGCTGAGGACAGGGAGTTGGACTCCCCCCTGCTTTAGTGCAGTGCTTTTTGTTCAAATTCAATGGCCTTGGAGCCCTGGTTCCTCATCTGACAGGACAGTGACACTGGCACCTGAGCTGGTCTCTTTGATCTCATCCATGAAGAATGTCTGTGCGTCTTCTGGGCTTTCTGTCTCGACCTCGTGGATGACCTTTGGGCCGTGTGGTGCATGCTGGACCAGTGACCCTGTTGGCTGCAGTGGAGGCATTGGGCAATACTTGCAGGACGCTGATCTGTGAGGGTGCTTCGAACCGCCACAATGGCAATGTCACTCTGCTGGGCTCAGGGATTGCTTTCCCTCAATTGTGTGATCCCTGCATTTTTATGACTTGATATGGTGGACTGAGGGTTGGTTTCTACCACATGAAGTGTTTTCAGCCCTCAGGAGGGTCCTGTATTGCTTACATCATTCAGACAGTCTAAGTAGCTGGTTTGCTTTGTTTAGGGTAAGACAGCCTCTAGCTTGTAGGTCTGTGGATTTTTTCTGAGTCCGGAGCAATGCCGTGTCTTAAAAATCTTTTCCTCCAAAGACTCTACTTGTGTAACTGGTCTGGGCCATGGGTGAATCCCAGTGGAGCTGGAAGTGTGGAATTGCGATCCATTTTTGATGATTTTAAAAGTGTAGGGACAGCTTTAAGAGATTCTGGGCTTCCAAGATAGTATCACTGGTTACTGCTGAACAATGGATCTACCCGCACTTCCTGGTCTTCAGCGGGCTCTTTAAAATGGTGGCGGCACGCTTCTGTCTAAAGAAGAAGGGACCACAATGGTGGTGTAGGTTGGCTGGCTGCTGACTTAATTTATTCAGCTGCATGACGCTCGGAGTCAGAAATCTTGGAAAAGATCCGCAGGCTTTGCTGTTTCCAAACTTGGACAGTTGCAAGATACCCGGAACGGACAAACTTAATTATTGATTTTTTTTAACCAGGCTTTGGAGCCAGTTGTTGAGACTTCAAGTCTGGGATTGGGTTCTGTGACAGGCTGCTTTCAAACAGTGCTTCTGACTGAATGACTTAAAAGGGGTTTCTCAGGACTAGCTGGCCTAGAATTTAAAAAATTTATTTCATCCTTACAAGTTCTGCTTACTGAAGCCGGACTTCTAAGAAGGATGCAATGGAGTCTTCTGCTTGAGTAAAACTTCTCCCTATGGCTGCTACCAGGCTCTTCTGTCTCTGGAGCTTTTTATTTTTTGTCTCAGCATCTGTAGCTTCAGTTGAGAGTTAGGTTCAGTGCAGAATCTGTTGAAGGTGCCCTCTTTCATAGTTTCTCAGCATTCTTGTGAGGATGAGGGTTTTGATCCAGATGCTGCCATCATGAAGAATCCTGTTTTGGACACCATGAAGTAGGTTTCATAATCTAGAGTATATTAACAGCAAGTCTTTATTAACAACTCATAACTATGTACATATTTGCAGTAGAGGGTCCAGGTATGGAGCTGACTCCATTCTAGATCTTTACTCAATTCTGTCCATCTCTAGCCCAATCCTGGCTCTGGATCATGTGTCTTCTTACATCACTGTGCGGGTGTTACTGTACTCAGTCCCACATTAACCCTTTATATACCAGGCCCTACTACATGAGGCACCCCAAAGTGCCAAGTCATTGCCAGAAATAAGTTGTACAGGAATGAAAGCTGGATGCAGTGACCAGGAGGAAGAGAGAGTTTGATCCTATGAGGAGAAAATTGGTATAATATTCCAGGGTAGGGCATTTATGTAATATTCATACAAAGAAAGAAACTGAGCAGTATTGCACTCTCAGTAATGTTAAATTTGAACTGTTAGATACAAATTTTAAGGAAAAGGTATATTTCTGGAGAAAAAATGTCACCCCGTGGTTGTGCCAGTTCAACTTCTCACCGTGGTGTAAGGAGCAAAAACATCAATGAGGGTTCTTGCTCCTGATTGTCATCTAGTGACCCTGCATGTGTGACAATGTCAGGGAGTAACAGGAATGAGCTCAGCTGGACTTGTTTGTATGTAATGTAAATTATGAGTCAGCCACAAGGAGACACTGTTAACCTACTTATCATGAGTGACTGATCTCCTAACCCCTCTCATTAGTTACCCAGCAACAGGCCACCAATCCCTTCCATCATTAAGATTCCTTTTGGAAAATATTAAACTGAAAAGGAAGATCAACTCTCATCAGGCAAAGGAGGAAGCAGCATAAAACAGGTGAAGGACATTGTGGCTCTCATAGCTCCAATAACTGTACAACAGCTATTCAACTGCTACTAGCTAACACCCCCACAAAGTGGAAAACAACAGAACTCAGGCCAACAAATGAAAGAAAATGTAATTGAAATCAATGAGAGAGTTCCCCCCTGCAGAAATACAAGAACCGAGATACTGTTTACACACTCAGTGCATAACTTGATTTCCAAATATCATTATAACAAACATATGCCCCGCAGAACTCGACCATGGTCAGAGTTTAAAACTTGATGAGAAGATTTACTCTTTCGGGCCCTGGAGGAACAAGGCAAGTTATGGATTTTGAACAGACAAATAGGACATCACTGGGAAGGCAGACAGAGTGTGACAGAAATTCTTTCACATGTGATACTAATGCAAGTAAATTCTGCTATTGTGCAGGTGAAAAAGACATGTTTAAGAGGTTGCCAATGTTACATTAATAGTTTAGATATGGAATGGATAATAATGCAGAATTTATTTCCTTGCCAATGTTTATCCTTCAATAGACATCCACCACTTTGCTGTTTGTACTTCTTGTGTGTAAATTTGCCACTGTTCCCCTGCATCAAAGCAATGACTACACTTCCCAAGTACTATATTGGCTGTGAAACACTTCGGGATGTCCTAAGGTTGTGAAAGGCGCTATATAAATGCAAGTCCATTCTTTCTCCTTGGATGCTCACCGGGAAATCAGGTGGAGCTGGAGAATGTCTTTGACCAAGTTTTTTGGGGCAGATGTAGTGTGGTTGACTCTGGAAAATACAAATTTCAGATCGGTTTGGAGGTGAATGCTGATACTGAAAATCAAAGCTGGTTTGAGGCATTCTCTACACTACCACTGAACACACACTGTGTTACCTGCCAACACCAAACTGTCAACCACACCAGGATGCCAGTAAGTTACCTCCCCCAGCACTTGGTTGTCGGGAAGCTGCAGGAGCGTGTAGAGCCAGTCTGACTCTGCCCGACATGGGCACAGATTCAGAATAGAGCTGTCACTAATTGGTCCCATCTATCGCCACCACAAATCTGTGAGAAATCGGAGGCATCTTTCTGAGAAGAACAGAAATCTAATGCGTTTTGTGTAAGTGACACGAACATTTTTAGATGTGAATTGTCAATGCTTCACAAGTCACAGCACATGGTAAGGAAGTATTGCCAACGAGTTCCTGGCAGCAATGATACTCCAGCCAGAGATAGCAAACACCTCTCTGCCAGATTTTGACCTGCTGGTTCTTTTGTAAGATGATTATTTGATTTGCTGCTTATTCTCAAACTGTTTTTCATTCCATGCTGATTATATTGTGCAACATAAGACGTGAGATGAGAGTTTACTTTCTGCCACAGAATCAGTAATGGTTTATTTTTGAATGGTGTTTACCTTCCAAACATAGACCCATAGAACCATAGAAAAGTTACAGCACAGAAGGAAGCCATTCGGCCCACCTTGTCCATGCCAGCCAGGACACCCAGGTGCCCTTTCTAATCCAACCTTCCTGCAACCGGCCCATAGCCCTGCAGTTTACAGCACTTAAGGTGCAGATCCAGGTACTTTTTAAAAAAGAGTTTACAGTTTCTGCCTCTACCACCAACTTGAGCAGCAAATTCCAGACACCCACTACCCTCTGCATAAAAAAGTTCTTCCTCATGTCCCCCCGACACCTTCTGCCACTTATCTTGAATCTATATCCCCTGGTTCTAGAATCCTCAGTCAAAGGAAACAATTTTATCCTGTCCACTCTATCTATTCCCCTCATAATTTTGTACACATCAAGTCAGCTCTTAGCCTTCTTTGTTCTAAGGAAAATAACCCCAACATATCCAATCTCTCCTCTTAGCTACATTTTTCTAGCCCTTGCATTATTCTTGTAAACCTCCTCTGCACTCTCTCCAGAGCTGTAATGTGACCAGAACTGCACACAATACTCCAGTTGTGGCCTCACCAGTGTTTTATACAATTCCAAAATTATATCCTTATTTTTATATTCTATACCTCTGCCAATGAAGGAGAGCATTCCATATGCCTTCTTTACAACCTTATCTACTTGAACTGCTGCCTTCAGGGGCCTGTGTACTTGAATGCCAAGATCGCTCACTTCACCTACCCCTCTTAGTATATTCCCATTTATTGTGTAATCCCTGTAACTGTTTGACCTCCCTAAATGTATGACCGCACACTTCTCTATGTTAAAATCCACCTGCCACTTTACCGCCCACTTCACCAACCCATCTAAATTGTTTTGGAGATTAAGGCTACCCTCTACACTATCCACTACTCGGCCAATCTTTGTGTCATCTGCAAATTTCCCCATCGTGCTCCCCACGTTCACGTCCAAATCATTAATATATAACACAAACAGCAAGGGTCCCAACACCCAGCCCTGTGGAACACCACTTGAGACAACTTTCCATTCGCAAGGGCATCCATTGACCATTACCCTTTGTTTCCTGTTACAAAGCCAACCTTTTATCCAGTTTGCCACATTACCCTGAATCCCATGGGCTTTCCCATCTCCCGCAATGTATTCTCTTTCATTCCCCAGATCCTGCATGGCCTGTTGCCAAGAGAGAGACCAACAGGCCACCAATCCCTTCCATCATTAAGATTCCTTTTGGAAAATATTAAACTGAAAAGGAAAATCAACACTCATCAGGCAATGGAGGAAGCAACATAAAACAGGTGAAGAACACTGTTGCTCTAATAGCTCCAATAACTGCACAACAGCTATTCAACTGCTACTAGCTAACACCCCCACAAAGTGGAAAGCAACAGATCTCAGGCCAACAAAGGAAAGAAAATGTAATTGAAATCAATGAGAGGTCCCCCCTGCAGAAATACAAGAACCGAGATACTGTTTACACACTCAGTGCATAGCTTGATTTCCAAATATCATTGTAACAAACATATGCCCCGCAGAACTCAACCATGGTCAGAGTTTAAAACTTGATGAGAAGATTTACTCTTTCGGGCCCTGGAGGAACAAGGCAAGTTATGGATCTTGAACAGACAAATAGGACATCACTGGGAAGGCAGACAGAGTGTGACAGAAATTCTTTCACATGTGATACTAATGTAAGTAAATTCTGCTATTGTGCAGGTGAAAAAGTCATGTTTAAGAGGTTGCCAATGTTACATTAATAGTTTAAATATGGAATGGATAATAATGCAGAATTTATTTCCTAGCCAATGTTTATCCTTCAATAGACATCCACCACTTTGCTGTTTGTACTTGCTGTGTGTAAATTTGCCACTGTTCCCCTGCATCAAAGCAATGACTACACTTCCCAAGTACTATTTTGGCTGTGAAACACTTCGGGATGTCCTAAGGTTGTGAAAGGCGCTATATAAATGCAAGTCCATTCTTTCCCCTTGGATGCTCACCGGGAAATCAGGTGAAGCTGGAGAATGTCTTTGACCAAGTTTTTTGGGGCAGATGTAGTGTGGTTGACTCTGGAAAATACAAATTTCAGATCGGTTTGGAGGTGAATGCTGATACTGAAAATCAAAGCTGGTTTGTGGCATTCTCTACACTACCACTGAACACATACTGTGTTACCTGCCAACACCAAACTGTCAACCACATCAGGATGCCAGTAAGTTACCTCCCCCAGCACTTGGTTGTCGGGAAGCTGCAGGAGCGTGTAGAGCCAGTCTGACTCTGCCAGACATGGGCACAGATTCAGAATAGTTTATTAAGAACTAACAGTAAATTGAAGCAAAAGCAAACACGGTTAATTTTACGTGACGATAGCACTCCATGCAACTCAGTGACTCTTTCAAAACAATTCCAAGTAAAAAATGACTAGCAGGTTGCTGTATCATTTCGATCCAATAACCAAGCATAGTTTCCATAAATGTAATTCAAGATGTCAGAGAATAAAAGGAGCAGAATGTAAGATTTTTACACAACTATGAACCATAGATGCTGTGAGTCCTGGTGCAGAAGTACGTACATTCCATCTGGGCTGGCAGTTCCGGGACTCGCAGGAGTCAGTTTACCGTCCTGACGCAAACTCTCAGCAATAATTATCAAAAGCATAGAGTCGTTTTAGATTCAAAACACAACAGACTAGTGACTCCAACTTACTGCGTGATTGAAGGCCAGGGACTTCTCCAGAGTGGAGGAAAATCTTGTGTTGTCAGAGCAGGAGGATTATAAAGCAGAGAGAAAACAGCATTCACGCACAGGAATTATCAATAATAGTATATATTTGTAAAAATAGAAGGCAGACTTTGAAAGCTAGACAGTGTAAAATAGGGAGTACAAGTCTAAAGGGGGTGTAGGAGCAGAGGGGCCTAGCTGTATAAGTGTAGAGGTTATTGAAGGTGGCAGAACAGGAAGTGAGAGCGATTAAAAAAGCAGACAGTGTCCTGGATTTTATTACCCTGGGATTGGAGTACAAGAGCAGGGAGATTATTTTGAATTTGTATAAGTCACTTGTTCAGCCTAACTGAAGTATTGCGTCCAGTTCTGGGTGAATCCAGTTCTGGGTCAATGTGACAACATTGGAGGGAATGCAGAAAAGATTCTCAAGAATGGTTCCTGGAATAAGGAACTTCAATTATGAAGATGGATTGGAGAAATTGGGAATGTTTTCCTTAGAGAAGAGGGCTGAGAGGAGATTTGTTAGAGTTGATGTTGAAATAGGCGCAGTAAAGACATCCTGCAGGGTAATGGCTGCCCTGATCAGATCATTTCATGATGTATATCACGCAAACTCACGAACCGGCCCAAGGCCATCATTTTCAGCCCTGAAAAGAGCCCAGTCTACTTCAGGTTACCCTGGAAGGGCAAAGTATCTCAAAAATTTGAGCAACAGGTGAAGCTAGCTGTTTCACGCTGTTACTATGCAGCAGCAACACGAGTGGTATTCCCCACTAACACAATGCTGCTGTCAAGCCAAAAAGGCATTCTGCCTATCACACAAATGAGTGATGTGGTATATGAATTTCAGAGCCAGTGTGATGCTTGTATGTACGTACGTCCCAAAGATTGGCAGATCATATCAAACAGCATGTCCCAACCGCTGTTCACAACGGGCAGGGTACAGACCGTACCCAACCAGCCTGCGCTTGCAAAACTCAAAACACGTGTCTAACTGTTCCGCGTTTGGGCAATATTCGCTAAATAATCATCAATGTGATAAGATTTTCGCTGACAACCAATTTAAATTGTCAGTTGTGCTCGTATTGTGGTGCATTTGCGTGTACTGAAAGCTACATATATTAATACACAGGGCCCTGTTCTTTGCAGACAGAAAGAACATGTACACACATTGTGCCTGTTTTAGCTAAACAAAATAAGTGATAGCCATTTGCTGACTCATTCCTCAGCGCAATGCCTTGACTAAACAGGGTCAAGCTGCCTGGTTTAAATTTCAAACAATGCTTGGCGGTTAATTGTCAGTCACCATCATTGTCCATGGCAACACCACTTGCCAACCAGTCAGCATTCTCATCACATAAAGTATAATTTGTTGTTTTCCCCCTTATATTGGTATTCTTGCAAGTGTCCTGATGAGGGAAAGATGAAAAGCTTAGACATGACTCTTTTTTCAGGAATACTCAAGATTTGTCAGAGTTATTCAAAATAATGAGGAGGACAGAGTTGATCGAGAGGATCTGTTCCCACTGGTGAAATGATCGAGAACAATATGGCACAGGTTTAAAGTAATTAGTAAAAGAGGCAATAGTGACATGAGGAAAAGCTTTTTTATGCAGTGAGTGGTTAGGGTCTGGAATGTTCTGCCTGAGATAATGGTGGTGGCAAGTTCAACTGAAGCATTCAAAAGGGAATTAGACAGTTATCTGAAAAGGGAGAATATGCAGAGATACAGGGAGAAGGCAGGTGAATGGAACTATGTGGGTCGCTTGGATAGCTGGTGCAGACAAGATGGGCCAAATGGCCTTCTTCTGCATCGTAACAATTCTGTGATAAACATATATTGACACCAGTTTTCAACTCCTGCTGTGGAAAATTTTCTGTGACTAACACACTTGATGAGGGTTTTTTTAAGAGGAACTCCACCCTATTTCTAAACGTTTCAGCTGTTTACTGGAATGAGCCCTCTGCTAATTAGAGAAATCCAGCTTGCAACAATGCGCTGTTTCTTCACTGAAGAGGATGAAAGGAGTGCCATTGTGCGTCTATCTTTCAGGCAGGCCCAACATCACATTTGGGGACCTCTTATCCCATGGTCATAGGTGGCAGGTCTAGGATAAATTTGAGAGGCCAGAACCTGTTAACGTCATTAACATGGGATTATTAGACCACATCTGGGGAATCCCTTTAAATCTCAGGGGAGCAGGGCTTGTGGTAATGGGTGTCTGCCTTTTGCATTCAGGGAATGGGCATTTCAAAACTCTCCAGTGTGCATCTGATTACGCCAGAGGCATCTGTCAATCACACTGAAAAATGTTTTAACAGTTGGAAAAACCTGTTGACAATTTCAGGAAAATAACAGGAAGCAGTGTCTGTGGTTGGCTTCGTACTATGTTTATATCATTGGAAGGAAGTTGCAGGAACAAAGGTTCTTTAACTTCTTTTTAGTGCAGCCTTTGACACTGTATTCCATAGATTGTGTGTCATACTGTACATTAGTGAATCGAATGGCATTAGTGCATCTAAGAAAATAATCTTTCCTCTCATGTCGGATTTCAATAATTCCTTATGCATTTATCTTGTTCACACCCTTGCAAGGAGTCCATGTAAAGAAAATATTGTAATAATTGAAACTTATAAGGTAACAGAACGACTTTAACCATCGAGGTCAAACTGGCATGCTGCTCTTTCATGCTGCTCTTTCTTTGGTGCACTGTTAAGCTACTGCAGTGTCCAAATAAACAGCTGCTTCCAACTGAACCAAGCAAATACCCTCCAGCATATTCCACACAGGCAATTCTGTGACGAAATTGTTGCTTCCCTTCCCCCATCCCATCTATTCCTTCCAAGCCTTCACTCACTAGCCACTCACCAGTACCACCATCACCAGCTGCTACCCTTGGCAGGACTACAGTCACTCACCCACTGCTACCCGACAGCTGCAGAAAAATCAGCAACTGCTCTGATGAGATCGGAGACATGTTCAGATACAACTGGAACAACCAGTATATCCTGCTCCGAGTAAAAGATTTTATCTTAAAAAGTTGTTACAGAAATATTTGTAAATTTGAACCTGTAAATTCAAACCAGTCTCAATCATACATCTATTAAATTTTACCATCATGGTTAGTGATGACATCTAAAGCCCTCTGACCTATTTGTACACCGTCTGAATTTTTTGGTTCATATTTTTTCCCTAATTTGGATCAAAGGTAATGTGCAGTAAGCTATGAGCAGACATGCACTTTTACATAAGTCAAAGAAAATAAGTTTTAATCAGAAAAACACATTGGAAGGAGGCAGTATACATCAAGGAAAAACAAAATATGTACAAATGTCTTCCTGGAGTAAATGCTGAAAGGCGTTGTCAGGTCTCATCAGCTGAAACTCTTCGGTACCGCATGTGGCCAGCTGGCTGATGGTATCCTCTGTGTTGATGGTGTTTATCCTAGGGATTGAAGGCAAATTGTCCCCTCCCTCAAACAGGCATACAGGTAACATCTGTCACACCAGAACTGCAGGTTATTACTATTGATGTTTCTGGGTTTTATCACACTTAATCCTAATTTTATAATTCATCTTCTGAATGGGACTCCTAGCTGTCCCACCAATGGATTCAATTTGAAATCCTCAACCTTATCTCCACTTCACATTCTTGCAACCCGCTCCAACCTTACACCCACTCCACACCATTCAGGCATTTGATTTTGGTCTACTGTGCATCCACTCCTTTCACTGCACTATTGAAGGCAGAGCTTTCAGCTTCTTCAATCCCATTCTCTAAAATTCCCTCCCTAAACCGGTCAGACTCTGTCCTTCTCTAATATCCTTTCAAAATCTTTGACCTTGTTTTCAGTCACCTGGTTATCCTAATTTCCCTTCCATGGCTTGGAGTCTATTCCCATTATTTTTTTTCTATGTAAAATACTTAGTGTTAAAGGTTTCAGATAAGGAAAGTTGTTCAGAAGTCAGGAGCGGGGTTGTGGGGTGGAATGGACACGCTGGTGCAGAATCACAGCCATGCTGGCTCTCACTGGACATCCCTGTGCAAAGCCTTTTCCAGCTGGAGTTATTGGATAGCCTTCAAAAGCAGCAATCCCGGTTGATTCTTTTAATGGGATAATGGTTGCATCTCAGCTGCTGTGTTGTCTGAGATTAGCTAACTCAGCACAGATGTAAAATCTAGCCTGGGATATTCTTGATTTGCATGGCTTGGTCCCACTCATGGTATTGACCTATCAGCTGAATCATAGGGATTGAGGGAGTGAAATGGTACTTGTTTTTTTTGCAAGCATCTGGTTTAAATTTTTGCATTTTATTCCCTGGCTTTCTCCTTCTTTTAATTCTCTGGCAAGATCCTCTTGTCATTAAAGACAAGTCTGTTTTATTTTAAAAACAACCATGATACAATGGTATACGTGGCATCAGAATTCACCTCACCCAACATCATTGGAACATGAAGCTTGTGGCTCCTCTCTCTCTCTCGGTAGCATCCTTGATTTGAGTGTTTTATGCCATGATTCTACTTCAGGGCAGGGTGAGGAGGATTCTACCTCAGCTAGGATGGGATCAAACTCCATGCTGTTGGCACCAATCTGATCCACACGTTAGCCGTCTAGCCAACTAAGCTGACTTAGGACAAACCCTTGCTCCCTCCGCAACAGAAGAAAAGTTTGTTGAATACCTTTTCATGGAGACATTAGGACCTGTCCAATTGGTATATAGGTGTCTATGTTTGCTTCGGCTAGTCTTCTGTTGTTTTCAGGTTTTTCTTATTTTAATTGAAATGTTCCTCCTTCATTAGGTGCTTCCTGCATGTTTTCTGACACACCATGTCACCATGCATGTTTAAATTTGTTCAGGTGGTTTGCCAGGAACACAGTTATCAGGTCAAAGATGGGTAAGAGAAAAGATAGTCACTGCATTTGAAGCAGCTGCTTAAATTACTGTGATTTGTGATTATAGAAGCCAATTCCCATCAGCGTTAAACAATAAGTTGATTGTTAACTACATTTTATTGCCGAGGAGAAATGCTTGTTTGATTCAAGATTGTTTCTGTATTGTACACAAAACAATAAATAACATTAAATTGCTGCTGTGGATGGAGATTTCTGTAACAAATGTTACCGATAAAATATTTCATTAGGAGCATAGCATTTTGAATATTCTAGTTCCGTGTCTGTACATTTCTCAGATGACAGAAGTCATAGATTCAATTTGTACTGACTTCAGCTCATACCTTTCATGCGCACCCCAATGGTAGTTTTTGGGTGAGTGGTGGCGAAAGGAACAATAACCCATCAATGGACCATCTGCTCATTCACCTCTTGAATTTTGAAATTAAGATGTACCACTCCTTCTATACAATATGAGTACTTGTCCAAATCAGCTAGACAACAGGAGGATGCTGCGGTCAACTGACAAAGGCTACAGATGGATTGGGTGGGGGGTAATATTTACCTTTGTCACAGTTATGTAGATATCATATGGGACTTCAATAAGAGCAAATTTTATATGTATGTGTATATAATATATAAATACAAATTCTTGTAATAAAAAAAATGTGGATCATAATATGGACATCAGGGTTTCCTTTTGGTAACATCAGTATATCCCCATAATTTCCCAGTATCTTTATCCTGGTCTGCTTGTGTCTGCAGAAGACGTCAAACATCCAATTTACAATAACATCTAAAGCAGGATTACCTGGTCATAACCACACTGCTGTTTGTGCAAACTTGCTGTGTGTAAACTGGCCACTGCATCTCCTGCTTTACAACAGTGGCTACATTTCAAAAGTACTTCCACTGAACTATTTCTCCTTAAACTCGTCTCACTTCCTCCAAATAAAAGGTGTGGCTATGGGTACCCACATGGGCCCCAGTTATGCCTGTCTCTTTATGGGGTATGTGGAACATTCCTTGTTCCAGTCCTATTCCGGCCTCCTCCCGTAACTCTTTCTCTGGTACATCGATGATTGCTTTGGTGCTGCTTCATGTTCTCGTCTGGATCTGGAAAAATTTATTAATTTTGCTTCCAATTTCCACCCCTCCATCATTTTCACATGGTCCATCACTGACACTTCCCTTCCCTTCCTTGACCTCTCAATTTCTGGTGATAGACTGTCCACCAATATTCATTAAAAGCCTACCGACTCCAGCTCCTCACACCGTTTCTTGTAAGAACTCCATCCCATTCTCTCAGTTCCTTCACCTCCTGCGTATCTGTTCCGATGATACCACTTTCCAAAACAGTTCTTCTGACATGTCTTTCTTCTTCCTTAACCGAGGTTTTCCACCCACGGTGGTTGACAGGGCCCTCAACCGTGTCTGGCCCATCTCCCGCGCATCCACCCTCACACCTTCCTCTCCCTCCCAGAACTTTGACAGGGTCCCCCTTGTCCTCACTTATTACCCGACCAGCTTCCGCATTCAAAGGGTCATCCTCCGCCATTTCCGCCCACTCCAGCATGATGTCACCACCAAACACATCTTCCCTTTACCCCCCCCGGAGCATTCCGTAGGGATCGTTCCCTCCGGGACACCCTGGTCCACTCCTCCATCACCCCCTACACCTCAACCCTCTCCCATGGCACCTTCCCATGCAACCGCAGAAGGTGCAACACCTGCCCCTTTACTTCCCCACAAGGGCCCAAACACTCCTTTCAAGTGAAGCAGCACTTCACTTGCACTTCCCTCAATTTAGTCTACCGCATTCGCTGCTCCCAATGCGGTTTCCTCTACATTGGAGAGACCAAACGCAGACTGGGTGACCGCTTTGTGGATCACCTTCGGTCTGTCCGCAAACATGACTCAGACCTCCCTGTCGCTTGCCATTTCAACACTCCACCCTGCTCTCATGCCCACATGTCCGTCCTTGACCTGCTGCAATGTTCCAGTGAAGGTCAACCTCATCTTCCGGTTAGGCACTTTACAGCCTTCCGGACTGAATATTGAGTTCAACAACTTCAGATCATGAACTCTCTCCTCCATCTCCACCCTCTTTCCGATCCTCTTCTTTCTAATAATTATTATATTTTTAAAATATATTTTTCTTTTCCCACCTATTTCTATTATATTTTAAAATGTATTTCCATCCATTGTTTTATCTCCACCTTTTAGCCTATTTCGATCCCTTCTCCCCACTCCACCCCCACTAGGGCTATCTGTCACTTGCTCATCCTGCTTTCTACCCTTAATGTCACCATTAGCACCTCCTTTAGCCAGTATCACCACCATCAACACCCCTTTGTCCTTTTTTCTATGACATCTTTGGCAATCTCTTCTTTGCCTCCACCTATCACTGGCCCTCTATCCAGCTCTACCCCACCCCCCTCATCCAGCTTATATTTCACCTCTTTTCTACTCCTCTTTAGTTCTGATGAAGAGTCATATGGACTCGAAACATTAACTCTGTCTTCCTCTCCGCAGATGCTGTCAGACCTTCTGGGTTTTTCCAGCTATTTTTATTTTTGTTTCAAAAGTACTTAATTGGCTGTAAAGTGCTTTGGGACATCCTGAGGTCATGAAAGGTGCTATATAAATACAAGTCTTTCTGTTCTCTGCTCCTGAGAAAATGGTCTCATTGTGAGAATAAAATGCCAAAAAATATCAAATTATGAAACCTGTGAATCATGCTCCAGAGCGAAAGGGTAAGGACCCCAATTCTCAACCTCCTTCTGAGTGGAGGAATCAGTTTCATAATATTGTAATTTAGTGGAATATGAAATAAGCTTAATGCTACTTCATATGTGACCCACATGCCTACAAATAATACTGTATACTATACTATAGTGTTACACTGCAGTAGTAAGACTAAAATTGATTATTTGAGCCGTTTTAATATATAAGAATTTGTGCCAGTAACAGACATAAAAATATTTTTCTAGGTACTTTGAAAGCCACAAAGGAAGTCTAATACACAGAAATAAAAGCCAAGTGAACAGTGGCTGAATCACAAGCCTCAGGTTAACCTTCTTGGGACCACAAGCCTTTCGCAGAACTGAAATACACACCTTCGTGTGAAATTGACTCCTTGCAGATTGCTATTGATCACAATTATAGACATAAATTAACTGAGTGTAGAGAATTGTGGAACATGCCTCAATTCATGGTTGTCCTGAAATTTTTATTTAAAAAATTGCAATCTGTGGTCCAGAGAGGTTATCACAATCCTTTATCTGATGAAGTACATTAATGTCACTGCTTTTGTTAATCCAACATACACGCGTGTACAATATTCATCTTGAGTTACAACTTACTGGAAAACAAAACAAATCATACTGAGAACAAACCTACTCATACTTTGGTGGTGTGAATTATATGCTTTCCAATTGTCATTCATAATGTGGTTCATCTTTGAATAAACTCTTGTTCCTATTAATTAGCAGCTGAGACTTATGGTTATTTACCCTAACAGTTCCCCTCCCTCCAATTTCCTGCTCTTGAAATTATTTGTGATAGAGAATTGTCTTTCGCCTGAAACAGGTGCAAAATTGACAGAACAACAGTTTTGTCCACCTGTTGATGATGTCAGGAGTCCAACCGTGTTCACATTCGTGCCTTATTCGAGCGTAGCCAATGATCTGTGAATGCCAAACATACAACAATCAGTGAGCTGTGGCAAAGGTGGGTGTGAATTGGCCAGCAGGGGGACAGCAGTGAGTAAAGGCTATTAGTAGTAGCGCCTGAGAGGCACTACATGACTCACAAAAAAGTTTTTGGTTCTTTTCTGGAGTGATTGGTAGTGGTCCCTTAAATGATAGATGCTTAGGCTACCTATTGCCTGGTACATATGCACAGTGCCTATATATGCACAGTGCCTACTATACCCATTGATTGCTGAAAATTGCAAAGCATTGATTTGCATTATGTAAACAAGAACTTCCTGGCCCAATCATAGGCTCGCCTGAAAATTGCATCATTTGGAACTTAGATATCAATGGGGCAACTGAACCTTCTCCTTCCTCGTGTTTCAACAAATGGCCACCCATTTTTCTAGCAGAAAAGGACAGCTTACAGCTGAAAATCACCTCTTGCTTGGGGTGACCAGATTTTGAAAAGCCAAAACCAGGACACATTGGAAAGGCATGGGAAGGTGGGGCTTCATGATGATCGACAGGTTGGGCGACCAATGACAAGAGTCTGGGGGAGGGCCAGTTGAAGGTGGGATATGTCTAACCAGAGTTGGCAACCCTAATCTGTACAGCATTTAAAAGGCATCATCAGCAATGGAGCCATTGGCGCCAAATTAGTAGTGACAACTCCCTTGGAGACATCAAGGTGCCGGGGAGTTAGGGAAGGGATACAGGTCTGCTGCATGCATTACAATGGAATATGATGGGCATTTACAGAAGGATGACAGTTCACAAGGCCAAGTATATGTATTTGACAAACAGGGAAAAGTTGAAAATGACATTTGAACTATTTTTAGGAAATTGTCAGGACATTGAGACATTTAGGCCCTAGTATGGCTTCACGTGGCAGAGAATCAAAAGTCAGCCTTTCCTGACAAGACACTTGCTCACACAAGTTACCTCCCAAAAGTAGGTCCTCAGGCCAGTTTTACACCATCCGAGATCATAGCTCCTAAGCTCAGTTGTAACATTCCGCTCTCAGTTAACTCGGGCAATGGTTTCACAGCAGAGGATTTATTTATCTTTGAAACCATCAGTCAACCTTATTCTGATAAATATTTTCAAAGGAAGCTCAATGTTTTAGTCAGCAATGTGTTTACCACAGATCTCACAGAGACAAACCTAACATTCAAAACAAAACCACAGGTTTAGATGTTCAGAATGTGGACAAGCAGAATCGAAACTGGGGGCAGAATTTCCCGTGTGCGTGGGGCGGGTCCCGCATGTCTGCGCGTAAAATGATGAGCGATGATGTCGGGTGAGCGGCCCAACGTCACTGCGCGCCATCAAGATATTTCGTTGGGCAGGCGTGCGATAATATCTGATGCACGCCCGCCATTAATTAACGGGCCACTTAACGCCCTTGGGTCACCAATCGACACTGATTTTTCGGCGCCTGTGCAATTTTCGGGTTGGTGCACGGGCGCAACAGGCAGGCGGGTAGAAGACATTTGCATAAACCTCATCCATGGGCGGGATAAGAGTGTGCTCTGTCAAATATTTATTTTTCAAAGTTTTTCAAACTTGCCTGCGTGATCTGCAATACTTCAAAATGTATACTGGCTGCTTGGTCTGGACACTTAACCTTCAGGTCAGCACTCTGCAGTGAGGAATCGTTTCTGGGCCTGCAGGTTTCAGGAAGCCTTCCCTTAGCCTGGGAATGGGAGCTGAACTGTCCACTGGAGGCAGCTCCTCTGAGGAGGAAGGGAGGGTTGGAAGGTGGGGGGGGGGGGGGGCCCAGGAGTGCACATGCAGCCTCCAGGGGAGCCACCTTTGGGAGGCGAGGCGCAGGCAAAAGGGGCGCAGGGCCAACAGGTTGTCCAAGGTGGAAGGGGCCGCAGAAGATGCCACTATCCTGCTGCCAGGGTTTACAGGCGGCAAAGCAGCTACCTCAATATGTCTGAGGTGCAGTGCTGAAGGAGGCTCCGCCTCTCAAGGGAGCCAGTCAACTATATCTGTCAGATGATTGGGTCTGAGATCTCAGAAAAACTGTAAGAGTGACACCCCAGTGGCTCTGAAGGTCACAGCTGCCCTCAACTCCTATACATCCGGCTCTTTCCAGGGGTCGGTGGGTGATCTTTGCGGTGTCTCCCAATCAGCTGCCCACACTTGTCTGTAACCTGCTTAATACGCTCTGTTCAGACGGTCATTGACCATCATCAACTCCCGCTGTGACCAGGCAAGTCAGACACAGTGAGCCAGAGGCTTTGCGGCCATTGCTGGCTTCCCCCGTGTCCAGGGTGCTATAGACTGTACACATGTGGCCATCAAGGCACCAGCGGGTGAGCCTGGTGCCTTCGTCAACAGGAAGGGCTTCCACTCCATGAACGTGCAGATAGTGTGTGATCACAGGATGCTGATTCTACAAGTCTGTGCAAGGTACCCAGGCAGCTCCCACGTTGCCTACATCCTCAGACACTCCCAGGTGCCAGCGCTCTTCAGTGCTCCAGCCCGGCTGGATGGATGGCTGCTGGGTGACAAGGGCTATCCCCTCACAAGGTGGCTCATGACGCCTCTCCACCATCCAAGAACAGAAGCTGAGCAGCGGTACAATAGGAGCCACGGCTCCACAAGGGCTGTGGTGGAGAGAGCCATCGGTCTTCTCAAAATGCACTTCCAATGCATGGACCGCTCAGGGGGCGCACTCCAGTACCCCCCAGATCGTGTCTCTGTGATAGTGGTTCCATGCTGCACTCTCCACAGTTTTGCACTGGAAAGGAGGGATGCTGTGGACGATGAAGATGTTGACGCAGTGGCTGCGGCTGCACACGATGAGCCCAATAGTGAGTCCGAGGATGAGCACACACAGGGAAATGCTGAGGAGGTAGATGCTGACCCAGGCATACTCCAGGGAGGCAGGGACACCCGGGAGGCTTTAATCTAATGAACCTTCTGGCAGCACAGCACAGATGGACTTTCAGGAGCTGGGCCTGGGCTGGAGGCTCACTTCTCGACACCCAAGTGCACAATCTGCCAGGTTAGGAACATTAACTAAGGGCCTTGTTAATAAAGTTGAATGTCCAACTGATTATAGTTTTGGAAACCATCCACGTGCAGAAGAAGAGGCAACCTCGGTCATGGTGACATATCTGAATTCAATATGTCAAACAATCAAAGTTATGCAAAAAAAAGACAATAGTGTTACAAATCAGAACAAATCATAAGGACCTCATCTCGGCCCAACACAAAAGCACCAGTGAAAAACCCATGGTGTGCCTAAGGTGCCTTATGTTTCTGTTTCCGGGTGCTACGTCTTGGTGCTGCCCCCTCGCTGGGAGTGGTATCTGAGCCAGCCTGCTGACTCTGCTGTCCTGTTGACCTCGATGACCTTGGCGGTCGTCCTCTGGCCCGTGGAGTCTGTGCTGGCCCCGCCTGGGAGGGAGCTGCCAGTTCCACAGCTGGCATCTCCCCAGTTGTCGCACCCTCATCAGATGCCATGGTCACTGGCAGAAGGTTGGTTGGAGGAGCTGCTGCCCTCACCTGGAGCGCCCTGAGAAGTGCCCGCAGAGACGACAGGCAGCTGCTGCGCTGACGTGAGGTCGCTTCAGACCTCCCTGCTCACCGTGGATGGATGGGCGCCGAGCTGGGAAACTTGTTGCCCAGACCATCTCCCACACTGGCACTGACCAGCTGAGGTCAATGCCGCTGTGAGGGCTTGCTGGAGGAGGCTCTCCATGAGAGTCACCACTCAATCCATGGGGGACGCATGGTGTCGGACATGTGGCTTGTTGCACCAGCGATCGTCTGCGTAGACTCCTCCACCATGAACACCAAGCCAAGCACAGCCTCACGTATCTCCCCCAGATGCTCCCACACACCCGGCTGCATTTACTGCGTCGTGGACGACTCCAGAACCTCATCATCAGGCACCGACTGAGCATGTGCCTGGTCCCCTGCAGCCCTCCGACTGCTGGCACCATGGGCACATTCTGTCTCCACCAGCTCCTCCAGCAAGGAGGGCAGCAAGACAATCATCCAAAAAACGATGGGCACACAGGCCCCCTGGCCCTACCCTCCGGCCTGGCCTGCCCCGATGGCCGACCCTCCGGCCTGGCCTGCCCCGATGGCCGACCCTCCGGCCTGGCCTGCCCCGATGGCCGACCCTCCGGCCTGGCCTGCCCCGATGGCCGACCCTCCGGCCTGGCCTGCCCCGATGGCCGACCCTCCGGCCTGGCCTGCCCCGATGGCCGACCCTCCGGCCTGGCCTGCCCCGATGGCCGACCCTCCGGCCTGGCCTGCCCCGATGGCCGACCCTCCGGCCTGGCCTGCCCCGATGGCCGACCCTCCGGCCTGGCCTGCCCCGATGGCCGACCCTCCGGCCTGGCCTGCCCCGATGGCCGACCCTCCGGCCTGGCCTGCCCCGATGGCCGACCCTCCGGCCTGGCCAGCTCCGATGGCCGACCCTCCGGCCTGGCCAGCTCCGATGGCCGACCCTCTCCAGATGTGTATGAACTTCATTGCCTCTCTGCACAGGCCTTGGCCCAGTCATTGTGAGCAGCCTTTCCGAGGCCGACAGGGCTTCCCTCAGGCCGCTGGGCTGCCATTGGACCCAGCGAGCTGAGCTCACCCACCGCTGCCCACCCACTCCCGTCAAACATGCTGGGTGGGCCTTAACTGGCCTGCCCACCTAAAATGGTGGCGCTGACCTGGGTGAGTGGCGATCGGGTCTGCGTCTGTGCGCGTTCCTGCTCCGCACCCCCCCGCACCCGCCGCAACGCCCCCATCCACCCCATGTGCCACCCCCACTCCTGCTCCGCACCCCCGGCACCCCCTGCCCCCGCTCCGCACCTCCCCCCCCACCTCCCCCCCCCCCCCCGCCCCCGCTCCGCACCTCCCCCCCCACCTCCACCCCCCCCACTCCTGCTCTGCCCCTCTGCACCCCCTGTCCCCACACACCACCGCACCCCCCAACGCCCCCCACTACCCCCCCCCTCCCCAAACGTCCCCGCTCCCGCTCCGCAGTCCCCCCCCCCCACCAACCAGAAAATTCAGCCCTGGGAGTTATGGAAAAGGCAGCCGCCGATCTTTCATCAGGGGGTTTAAAGCTCTTTTCACAAGAAGGGCCCTCATGACTCATTGACTTTGGCAGATACTTTTTGGTTTTATTATTAACAGGATTTAAATTTTAGAAATACATTACCTTTTAAGGCAACAGTATCAGCTAATGCATAGCAATAATATTTAAATGCTTCACATACTCGGATGTAGGAACAGTGCCAGATATCACAGGAACATTGCCAACAAACTCCATTTTGGGGGATGTTTTGTGTTTTTAAAGAGAGCAAAATATTCCACTGGGAAGAAAATGCAAATGCAGGAATACAAAAGGGAACCTTTGATTTTACAATGCTTTTTATTAGGACTAATAGCCTATTAAACAAGGAAGGTTTAAGAGATACGAGTTCAGCTTGCTATTATTTTAAAGATGTCCATTGCCTGCTGTGCCTTAAGAGGCATTGTTGGGGGGGGGGGGATGCGGGTGGTGAATGCCTCCTTGTTAACTCTTTAACTGCTGATGTGTTTGACTCTTACAACGCCCTCTGAACAAGGGCAGTTAGGGATAAGCAATAAATGCCCACACCCCATGAACGAATGAAAAAGCTGCTGGACTATAGCTGGGTTCAACGGCAAATTTTGCGAGGGTTGGTCATGAAGGCCCACACTTTGCAAGGTCACATCTGCAAAATTAGATGCCGTGTCAGATGGAAATTCAGCCTGTGGGCAATTCATAATTTTCCAAAGATAAAAAAGCGAAAATAGTTGAGGGGCAAAAGGCTTCTTCTTAACATGTAGACATGTTCCTACAATCGGTCTCACTATCACAATTTTGTGCAAAGGAAAGAAAGAACTCGTTGGAATATCAAAATCTGACATCTCACGCAGATGTCCTGTACAAAGTCAGTGTTATTTTTAAGTTTGAAGTGCTCCTATTTATCTAAACTACTGTGTATTTCTACAGGACCACGATGGTGTAGTGTTTTTTAAAAATTTTCCCTGCTAGATGAGGCAGATACACAGCCCCCCAGCTCTGAAGAGTCATATGGACTCAAAACGTTAACTCTGTTTCTCTCTCCATGGATGCTGCTAGACCTGCTGAGCTTTACCAGCATTTTTGTTTTTATTTGAGGCACAAACACAACCAGGCCACGTGGCTCTTTCCCTGCCAATGAGCTCTGGAAAGTGTGTCTGCTTAAGCATTGGCAGCATCTGGCATTCATGATGGTAAAAGCCGGTAGGTGGACTTTTACAATATATTAGGAACAGAGTGAAATAGAGAATGAAAGTAAACAGAGCAGAAGAAATAAATTTCAAGTGTCCAGCCGCCACACTGCAGAACTGTTGCCAGGTCTCCAGCGAATTCAACAGGATAACAAAGCTCGGTTCAGTTTCACAAATGAGAGAACGGCTGCAGAACAATTGAATTTTCACATTTCGTGGGGCAAGATTTTCTCGTTGTCGAGTGGGCTCGGGTCCCTCACGTCTGGGCGTAAATTGACGCGCGGTGATGTTGGGCCAGTGTCCCGACGTCACCACTCGCCATTGAGATGTTTCGCTGGGTGGGTGTACGATGATGTCCGACGCACGCCCTCCGTTAATTAACGGGCCCTTGAGTGTTCAATCGACACCGATTTTTCGGGGCCCGTGCAATCTTTGGGGCGGCGGGGGGGGGGTGCACGGGCACAATGGGCAGGCGGGTAGGATACGTTTGTATTCACTTCATCCTCAGGCGGAATAAGAGGGTTCACCAGTGTGCACGGTCAGGTATTCACTTTTGAAAGTTTTTCAAACTTGCCTGTGTGATCTGCAGTACTTCAAAATGCACCCCAGCTGCTTGGTCTGGATTCCTAACCTTCAGGTCAGCACTCAGCAGTGAGGAATCTTTTCCGAGCCTGCAGGTTTCAGGAAGCCTTCCCTTAGCCTGGGAATGGGAGCTGAACTGTCCACTGGAGGTACTGGAGATCCTCCAGACGAAGGGAGGGCTGCAAGGGGGAGGAGGCCAGGAGTGCACAGCCTCCAGGGCAGCCGCTTTTGGGAGGCCAGGCGCAGGCACAAGGGGTGCAGGGCCAACAGGAAGTCCAAGTTGGAAGGGGCCGCAGAAGATGCCACTATCCTGCTGCCAGGGTTTACAGGCGGCAAAGCAGCTACCTCAAAATGTCTGAGGTGCAGTGCTGAAGGAGGCTCTGTCTCTCCAGGGAGACAGTGACCTCCATCTGTCAAGTGATTGGCCCTGAGATCTCTGCTAACTGTGTGGGTGGCCAGTGGCTCCGAAGGTCACTCCTGCCCTCAACGTCTATGCCTCTGGCTCCTTCCAGGACTCGGTGGGTGATCTTTGCGGTGTCTCTCAATCAGCTGTCCACACTTGTGTCAAGCAGGTTACAGATGCTCTGTTCAGATGGGCATTGACCTTCATCCACTTCCATTGGGACCAGGCAAGTCAGACACAGCGAGCCAGAGGCTTCGCGGCCATTGCTGGCTTCCCCTGTGTCCAGGGTGCTATAGACTGTACACATGTGGCCATCAAGGCACCAGCGGGTGAAACCGGTGCCTTCGTCAACAGAAAGGGCTTCCACTCCATGAACGTGCAGATAGTGTGTGATCACAGGATGCAGATTCTGCAAGTCTGTGCAAGGTACCCAGGCAGCTCCCACGTTGCCTACATCCTCAGACACTCCCAGGTGCCGGGGCTCTTCAGTGCTCCAGCCCGGCTGGATGGATGGCTGCTGGGTGACAAGGGCTATCCCCTCAGAATGTGGCTCATGACGCCTCTCCACCATCCAAGAACAGAAGCTGAGCAGCGGTACAATAGGAGCCACGGCACCACAAGGGCTGTGGTGGAGAACCATCGGTCTCCTTAAGATGCACTTCCAATGCCTGAACCGCTAAGGGGGTGCACTCCAGAACCCCCCAGATCGCGTCTCAGTGATAGCGGTTGCATGCTGCACTCTCCACAATCTTGCTCTGGAAAGGGGGGACACAGTGGATGATGAAAATATCGACACAGTGGCTGTGGCTGCACACGATGAGTCCAGCAGTGATTCCAAGGATGAGCACACACAGGGAAATGCTGAGGGGGTAGACTCTGACCCGGGCATACTACAGGGAGACAGGGACACCTGGGAGGCTTTAATCCAATAAACTTTCAGCTGGCCCACCACAGGTGGATCTCCTGGACAAGCATGGGCTGCAGGCTCCATACTCGACACCCAAGTGCAAAATCTGCCAGGTTAGGAACAGCAACTAAGGGCCTTGTAAATAAAACTGAATGTCCAACGAAACACTCATTACATTTTTGGAAACCATCCATGTGCAGAAGAGGCAACCTCGGTCATGGTGACACATCTGAATTTAATTTGTCAAGCAAAACAACTTATTACATAAAAAAGACAATTGTGTTACAAATCAAATAAAATCATAAGCACCTCATCTCGGCCCAACACAAAAGCACCAATGAAAAACCTAAGGTGTGCCTAAGGTGCCTTAAGTTTACTATTTTTGGTGCTACGTCTTGGTGCTGCCCCCTCGCTGGGAGTGGTATCTGAGCCAGCCTGCTCACTCTGCTGCCCTGTTGGCCTTGATGACCTTGGCGGTTGTCCTCTGGCCCGTGGAGCCTGTGCTGGCTCCGCCTGGGAGGGAGCTGCCAGTTCCACAGCTGGTATCTCCCCAATCATCGCTGCCTCACCGGATGCAACGGTCACTGGTAGAGGGGCGGAGGAGCTGCTGCCCTCATCCGGAGCACCCTGAGAGGTGCCCACAGAGATCCAGCCAGCTGCTGCGCCGACTTGAGTCGCTTCGGACCTCCCTGCTCATCGTAGATGGATGGGCACCGAGCTGGGAAACTTGATGCCCAGACCATCTCCCACACTGGCACTGACCAGCTGAGGTCAATGCTGATGTGAGGGCTTGCTGGTCCGAGCACATCCCCAGGAAGCCCTGATGAGTCTCCTAGAGTAGGCTTTCAACAGGAGTCGCTACTCTCGCCATAGAGGACGCATGGTTCTCGGCCATGAGGCTTATTGTTTTGGCGATAGTCCACTTAGACTCCTCCACCACGGACACCAAGCCAAGCATAGCCTCATGTCTCTCCCCCAGATGCTCCTCTGCTGGTCTTCCTCCTCCCGGCCCTGCTCCCCTAATGCTGAAAGGAAGAACAAGGACATTGGATCAGTTAACGTGGAGACAATGTCAATATGCATCCCTGTCCCCCGGATCATTATGCGCTCATCCTTCCATAAGGAATGGTCAAGCCATGTTGCAAACTTAAACCAATTAACATTCAGCACTGCTGTGGCTGCTGGGAGAACAATGCTGACCTCACTGCTGGTCAAACATACCTGCCCCGTGGCACCCCAGCCTCACCGATACCAGTGGACCTGGGCGCATGGCGCCTCTCCAAATCCGGGGCCTCCTGCTCAAACAGGTTAAGAATGGCGATCTGCGCCTGCCCACCGCCAGTCCTCGCCCACTCTGCCATGTTCTGACCATTCTTCTCCTGAAAATGAGAGATGAGAATTGATTAGTGCAAATTGCAAAAGGACTCACTTCGCACATCGCCCACCCCAACCAGAGTGGGACATATCAGGGCTCCAGATCCTCCTCACCCCGCGGCTGCTGATCACTCGCCTGTTCCCCACACACCCCCCCACCGACCCCCCCAGGACACATGCTGCCTACATCACATTAGGCACCACACGGTCTATCCTCCCATAGCAAGGGGGTGCAAGCATGTGGAGCACAGAGGACAGCAGCTCGATCGGTGCC
Source organism: Carcharodon carcharias (assembly GCF_017639515.1). Lineage (NCBI taxonomy): Eukaryota > Metazoa > Chordata > Chondrichthyes > Lamniformes > Lamnidae > Carcharodon > Carcharodon carcharias. The sequence continues at coordinate 17,243,262 of NC_054489.1, forward strand.
AACGCCACATTGACGCTCCCCTCCCAGCATCTCATCATATCCCCAAAACAGTCATGTGGGTCTCAGTGCACCACATGCTGCGGGGGCAGAACTCATCTCTTTACCACCCTCTCAGGGTGACCTCGGCATGGGCAATGTCTGCTGGCCCACCCAGCGAAGGACGCATGCTGTAAATGATTCAATGCAGTCACTACATTCAGAATTGGGGTGGTGGGGGGGAAGCTGACCTGCTGGGTTAAATGACCAATGCCAACATGGTCCTCAACCTGCCAGAGCGCAACAGGTCGTTGAAGCGCTTGTGACACTGGATCCAGGTGCACCGCACCACATCGTGGGAGCTCACTACCTCCGCCACCTCCTCCCAGGCACGTTTCATCTTGTGGGGGGGGGGATCCTCCTCCCATCCTGGGGAACCAACACCTCTGGAGTGCTGCCACTTCCTTGAGGAGGGCATCAAGACAATCATCCAAAAAACGAGGAGCACACTGGTCCCCCGCCCCAACCCCCGGCCTGGCCTGTCCCGAAGGGTTACCCTCCGGCCTGGCCTGCTCACCTGAAGCCCTCGGCTGTGGCCTTGCACTTGCCATTCTGAGCAGCCTTGAAAAGGCCGTCAGACCTTTATTTAAACAGGCTGCTGGGTCGCCGTTGGACCCGGTGGTCTGTGCCTACCCGTCCGCCACCCCACTCCCGCTATCCTCGGGAGTCGAGAAATACGCCGGGCAGGCCTTCATTGGCCGGCCTGCGTAAAATGGAGGCGCAGACCCGATGGTGGGCGGTGATTGGGTCCACGCTCGCTCTGCATCCCTGCCAAATGGAAAATTCAGGCCATTAAAACCGTTTTCCGGAACTATTCAAAATAAAACACTTTAATCAAAAGAAAAATTGTGAATATTTTCTTTAAAATCCCCTGCAGCTAAATTAAACAATCTCTCCGCTATATGTGAATGTTATATGTTATCTCAAAAGTCTTTGAAATACCAGGGTTATTTCCCCAAATGTTTATCCAGGATATCTCATCCTGACTTGTAAATTTGGGGGATTTTAATTTTTTCTTCTTTAAATTTAGGATGATTCTTGCGGACTACAATTTCGCTTGAGCAGTTGCTACTTCTCAGGAGAGGCATCCAAGAAGGTCCCATTCTTTGTAGTTTGTCTCATTCAAATAGTAATTGTCATTTTGCAGAATGCCTGGGATTTGAAACCATTACATTTCTGAACATTGATTGGCCAGCATATAAACAACAGCAAACAGATTAATTTGATGTCTTGATGGCAAATGTGTTGTGGAACTTTTTGTCTATGATGTGCAAGCTGAATAAAGTAATTAAACTTGGGGAAAAAGAACACCCAGATTATAGTTACTCCACATATATTTATTTTTCTCCCTCCCACTCCTATTGCTTACTGACCCATTCTGATACTTAAATGAGACGGTCATCTTCTCTCAAAATAATTTTTTTTTTCAAATACCCATTTCAATTGTCTCTCAGTTAGTCAGAGGGAACATTACATCTTATAGTTGCGCATGTTGGAACCAGCTTACAAATACGATAATGCAACATAGGGAGCACAAAAGAATATGTGTTATTGTTATTCCATTACCCATTGATTTCAATACATTGTGTGTGTCACAGATTTGACAGGAGAAGGATTTTTATTAGATAGATACATGCAGACTATGCCCCTCTCTGAAACTATTAGCAGAGGAGCTAGTGATTTAGTTTAATTGTTCAATCACAAATCATGGTTAATGCACATGTAGGACCATTAAATTATACTCGCTGCTTGAAAAGACTGATTAGATCATTTAATTTTATTTAACTGAATAAAAATAATTAGTAAAGGAGATCACATGTGGGTCAAACAAATAAAGCTTCACATTAATTAAATAAATGCATTAAGGTACAAACACCTCCATAGAGTTGCTAACACAGTAAGAACAGTGCTACATGGCAGTTCCCTGACTTCTACTCAGAAGTATCAAGCAGGTTTAGCTTAAACCAGACAGCAAGATTGTCAGGTACCCTGCGCTGCATCATTACACTCTTCAAAATAAAACCAAGAGTAACATGAACAGCATTCTAGGATCAAAATAGCTATTTCCCATTTCACTGGGAAATGGTTAACTGCATTGGGCAGCCAAAAAAAAAATCTCTGCTTAACTACAGATCACAGGCAGGGTCAGAGTCAAATGCAATGGCAGTTTAATTTTATTAAAACACTGTTGAGCTTCTCACCAATTGACAAGTTTATATGCAGTATGAAAGAAAAATACAAAATGGAAATAACCTTTTTTGAAACTCACAGTTGTAGTTGCACCTTGTTGCCAGAGAGGTCTTCAACATCAAAGTCAGGCCATTTTAAAACGACCAATAACATGAACTATTTCTAAAACATTGTCAGCTCTTGTACTAGAAACCCCTAATCTCTGGATTATTACATCACTTATCAGCTGTGAAAAGGACATCTGCAGATGTGATCCCAAGCGCTATTTTAAAGGAGGATAACAGCGTGGCTGCGATAAAGGTAAATTATCCCTTCTCAACCCGTTGGCAGCCTTTGACATGGTTGACCACACTGTTTGCCTCCAATATCTCTCCATTGTACACTTACCCAGTTTCATTCTTATCAATCTAATCGTAGTCAAGGAATCACCTGCAATAGCTTCTCTTTCCACTCCTGCACTGTTACCTCTGGTGTTATCCAAGCATCTATCCTTGGTCCCATGCTAGTTCTCTTCTACAATACATCCCTTGGTGACATCATCCAAAAAAATCAGCATCAATTCCTGCATGTATGCAAATGATACCTAGCTCTGCCTCACCACCCTTGACTCCTCCACTGTCCCTAAATTATCAGCCTGCTTCTCTGACATCCAATGCTGGATGAACAGGAATTTCCTCCAATTATGTTTTAGAAAAACCAAAGTAATTCGACCCAGTCCAAATCTCCAACCACTGACCACGGGCTCCATCTCTGTCCTTGGCAACTATCTGAGGCTGAATCAGACCTTCCACTATCTTGGCATCATATTTGACCCCGAGATGAGCTTCTGACCATATAGGCACATCAACACTAAAGACAGCCAATTTCCACCTCTATAAAATTGCCCAACTCCACCCCTGCCTCAGCTCACCTGTTATGACCAAGCAGTAGTAAAGCTGAGTTTTTTTTTAAATCCCAGAGGGAAACTTAAAATTATAGGTTATGACAGTTGTTTAAAGTGTTATGTTTGAGATGCAACTCTAAATTCAGGAATCATACCACCAGTTCGAAAGGGCTTATATCTAGCTAAATGAAACATTTTATTAATTTACATAAGTTAAATATATACACAAGGCTACAAATTACTACGATCATAACTTTTAACAAATTCTCAAACTAATCTCCATTAAGGCAACAGCAACCCAGCGTAGCCGGACAGCAGGCAAAGCATTTTTACCTTACGAATTCAAAATAAGGTTCTTTTCACTTTGGTTCCTGTGAAGACAGTTGGAGGCTTACAGTTGCTTTTAATCTCATATTTCCTCTGCTCTACACACGCAAAACTGCTGAAGTTATACCTAGCACACCCCATTAAATGTAAATTCTCATTGCATCACTAACCTCTGAACTAAGCCTCTTTAAACAATAAAACCCCTTCCATAGTACCAATTTTATTAGTAATATAAATAAATTGTTTGGTATCTGCTACATAGGTGTCAATTTTCAACCCAGTGCTCGAATGCTCTCTTCAAAAAATTCAAATGTGCTCTCTGTCTGTTTACATCTCAAAAACTAGTACACAAAGCACCTAAACCCACTGGGTTTAATCCAATTAAGACACATCCACAGACTAAGCCTCTATTTTAAAAGAAAAATATTTTCCAATACATTAACAGCTTCATGACATCCCCCTCCTAATAAAAAATGAACCATTATAATTCTAGAAGGTGGCTTCATTTTAATAACCCATCTCACACTATTACATTACCAAATGCATACATTAATGTTCCAGAAATCACTCCAGTTCAGCATCCAGTTTTTTTTAATGTTCCATTTTCCTTTAAGCTTCAAACTATTGATAACACATCTGCAAACAGATTTTCCCTTCCAGCAATATGTATGTATTGCTGTATAATACGTAGATTAAATAGTTGTAATAATAGACTCCATCTGAAAAGCCCATGCACTTTTGTCACTGATATAGTCCACTTGGCATTACAAAAGCTGATATCGCCTTTGCTCTCTTCAACGATGGTACCTGCCAATAAATCTTTTAACAAGTCAATCTTTGTGATAAATTTATATTGTCCCACTTTCTTAATGCAATCCTCCAACTGTGGTATGGGATATGAATCCGCTTTTGTCACTACATTCACCTTTTGATAGTCCACACACAGTCTGTGTTTCATCCGGTTTCGGTACCAGTACAATAGGTAAACCCCAGTTACTGCAACTAGAATCAAGGATATAATTTTGGAGGATGAAATCAATTTCTTTTTGTACTTCTGATACCTTTGCCGGATTTAACCTATAAGATTGTTGCCTTATTAAAGATGATATTTCTGTACATACATCATGTAAAGCTAAATGTGTTTTTCCCAACTTATTTCCACAAATAGGTTCATGTGACTGCTATAGCTTTTCCAAATCACTTTGAACTTGCTTGGAAGGTAACTCAATACTTCATTTAAATTTAAGCACCCCCTCATTATCCAATTTGATTAGAGGAAAATCAATTTCAGAGCTCTGTACTTCTACCTCTTTCTCATCACCCACCATCACTAATACCTCTTTTTGTTCCTCTTCCTTGTCAAAGTGCTTTTTAAGTATATTTACATGACACATTCTCTCTCTGGGGTATTTATTAAATAATTTATTTCACTCAATTTCTTTTCAATCCTGTAAGGCCCACTAAATCTTGCATTTAATGAAACACCTAGTACTGGTAACAAAACAAGTGCCTTCTCTCCAGGAAGAAAACTGCAAATTTTAGCTTTCTTATCTGCTTTGGCTTTCATCACTTGCTGTGATATCTTTAAATGTTCAACTCACATGCTCTGTTTAATCTTTCACTGAAATTTGATAGGTAATTCAGGAGAGTAGTTTGAATTTTGACCCACCAATTTCTCAAGAATCAATTTCAGTGGTCCCCTTACCTCATGACCATAAACTAGTTCAAGAGGGCTAAAACCAGTTGATGTATTAGGAGCATCTCTAATAGCAAATAACAAAAAAATGTAATTCCTGTATTCCAATCCTGTGCATAAAAGTATACTCTTTTCATAGTTTTTAAAAGTTTGATGCCACTTTCCAAAGCTCCTTGTGACTCCGGATGATAAGCTGTTGACTTGAACTGCTTTATACCCAAACTGTTCATTACTTCCTTAAACAGCTGTGACATGATTTTTGGCCCCTGATCTGATTGTATTTCCTTAGGTAAATGATATTTTTTTTAAAAATTAACTCCTCCACAATCTTCTTAGTTGTAATATTTCTTAAAAGGTATCACTTCAGGAAACCTGGTAAATGCATCCATTATTGTCAATAAATAAAAACAAAAAAACTGCCGATGCTGGAAATCCAAAACAAAAACAAAAACAGAATTACCTGGAAAAACTCAGCAGGTCTGGCAGCATCGGCGGAGAAGAAAAGAGTTGACGTTTCGAGTTTGTCAATATTGTCAATAAATACTGATTTCCACTTTTAGCCTTAGGGAGGGGTCCTACACAATCAATCATGACTCTGGTAAAAGGTTCTTCAAATGCTCGTATTGGGATTAAAGGCGCCGGCTTGATCACTGCTTGTGGTTTTCCTGTTATTTGACATATATAAACAGGTTCTATAGAATTGGACTATATCCCTATGCAATCCTGAACAAAAAAAAAACCTCTTATCTTTTCCTGTTTTTTCCTAATTCCCAAATGTCCCCCCACTGGAATTTCATGAGCAATCCTCAGAATCTCATTTCTATACCCTAATGGGATAACAATCTGATGCACCACCCTCCAGCTTTCAACTGCTGAGACATGATCTGACTTCCATTTTCTCATCAAAATATCCCCTCGAAGATAACAACTTACTGGTATACATTTTGCTTCAGTTTCTGAATAAGCTTTCTGATATAACCATTTAAATTGCAAATCACTTTTCTGTAACACCACTAACTTCTGAGTTAAACACTTCAACTGAACTGTTCTGCATTCCTTCCTCTTGAACAATGTTGTCAAATCAAAAACAGAATTATCTGGAAAAACTTAGCAGGTCTGGCAGCGTCAGCGGAGAAGAAAAGAGTTGACGTTTCGAGTCCTCATGACCCTTCAAATGCAGTGCCAGCTAATTGGATTTTTCTTGCCTTTGAACTGCCTGCTTATCTTGTTTATCTTGTTCTTCCCGATGAGCCTTTGATTTTGTCATAACACAGATCAGGTAACAATCCAAGATGTTTCTTCTGCAACAGCTCTGTTGAAAACACTTCTACAGGCTGCTCAACTACCATAGGCATCACCCACATTTACGATCCAGCTATATCATTACCCAAAATTAATTGAACCCCTGCAATGGGCAATTTTTCCACCACTCCAACTATAACTTCATCATTCTTCCACCTACTCTTTAAATTTACTTTTCACAATGGAATAGATTTGGCATCTCCATGAACCACACTTATTATCACCTGTTCCTGCAATGCTCCCTCTGAACAACAAATATCACTATCCCACAACATTAAGGATTGACTAGCCCGTGTCTCTTAAAATTTAAGATCTTTACCTACTCTGCCCTGTACAAACGAAAAGGCTTTCCCTTCACATACAAAGTTTTTAAACATTTCTGCAACCTTCTCCTCAGATTCTCCTAAGTAAACTGTGAACACTTCCTTACCTTTCACTATGGTGTCTTCTGTGCCCGAACCTCAGAACCCACAGCACTTTTACTTCGAGCTTTTCTGTACCCCAACAATTCCTACAGATTTTTACTGTAATCTTCAATACGCTGACTTCTTGTGCCCCATTTTATTACAATGAAAACACCTCAATTTTCAAATGTCACTTCTACCTTCAGCACCTTTTTAATTCTGAGAAAAAACTTCCTGGGAACTTCCAGCTACTCCTTCTCTTCCCTAACTACCTACCTGCCTTTCACTTTCCCACTTTTTATCCTTTTCCTATTTAAAAGTGTGACGGAAAAAAGGTTTAGCTCTATGAACTAACTCATAATCATCAGTTATCTTTGCCGCTTGTCTTACAGAATCAACCCTCTGTTCCTCCACGTGAGTTCTCACTGCCGAAGGGATTGAATCTTTAAATTCTTCCAAAAGAATGACTTCCCTAAGAACTGCGTAGGTTGTCTCTATTTTAACCCCTATCCACCGGTCAAAATTTGTTTTACTCTTTCAAACTCAATATAAGTTTGCCCAGGCTGTTTTCTCATATTCCTAAATTTCTGCCGGTACAATTTCAGGGGCCAACTCATATGCACTCAGAATAACTTTATTTTTAAAAAGCTACATCGTAATTCACAGACATTTCTTCTGATAGCGAAGCATATACCTCATGTGCCCTACCTAACAACTTAGATTATAATAATAACATCCAATTTTCCTGTGGCCATTTCATCTGTTTAGCCAGCTTCTCAAATGAAATAAAGAATTCTTCAATATCTTTTTCCTCAAACTTTGGAAGAGCTTGTATAAATTTAAAAATCTCCCCACTGGGTTCTACTCTTGAGATAAATCCTTCCTCATCCACTGACATCTTTTAACTGCCAACATTTTCAGTTGGAATTCTCTCTCTTTCCCTCTTACCCATCTTTGCAATTTCTAAGTCCTTTTTAAAAGCAATTTCTCTGTCCTTTGCTTCTAATTCAAGCTTTTCCATTTGCAACTGACGCCTCACTACCTCCCAACTGCGACTCACTAGTGTCAGGTTTCACTTCCAACTGTAGATGTTGTGCTATACTTTTAACTATATCTAATTTCCTAGCCCCCACAGGTAACCTCAACTTTAACTTATCTGCCAACTCAGTTAACTTACTTCTGGTCGTTTTCTCCAACCAATCAGAGTTATCTCTTCTACTCCCAGACAAGTCTTAGCAATTGCCAAAGCCATCTTGCAGTCTCACTACTTCTAAAATACCTCACCAACTCCTGAATTCAAAGTGCCTCTTGTACTCATAACCTTATGATTCACCAATTCCTAACCAATCAAGGAATTAGAAATATAATTTATCCTGGCAAGAACCCCTAATTGTTATGACTAAGCAGTTGGTAAAGCTGAGTTATTTAAAAAAAAATCCCAGAGGGAAACTTAAAATTATAGGTTATGACAGTTGTTTAAAGTGTTATGTTTGAGATGCAACTCTAAATTCAGGAATCATACCACCAGTTCGAGGTGTCTTATATTAAGCTAAATGAAAGAATTTATTAATTTACACAAGTTAAATATATGCATAAGACTACGAATTACTATGATCATAATCTTAAACAAATTCCCAAACTAATCTCCATTAAGGCAACAGCAACCCATAGACGTAACCAGACACCAGGCAAAGCATTTTCACCTTAAGAATTCAAAATAAGGTTCTTTTCACTTTTGGTTCTTGTGGAGAGAGTTGGAGGCTTACAGCTGCTTTTGATCTCACATTGCCTCTGCTCTACACACACAAAACTGCTGAAGTTATGTTTAGCACAGCCCATTGAATGTAAATTCTCATTGTATCACCAACCTCTGAACTAAACCTCTCTAACAATAAAACCCCTTTCATAGTACCAATTTTATCAGGAATATAAACATATTGCTTGGTATCTGCTAGATAGGTGTCAGTTTTCACCCCACATCTTGAATAGTCTATTCAAAAATGCAAATGCGCTCTCTCTTACATCTCAAAACAAGTACTCAAAGCACCCAGACTAGCTGGCTTTAATCCAATTAAGACACACCCACAGTCTAAGCCTCTATTTTAAAAGAAACAATATTTCCCAATAATATTATATACATTAATAGCTTCATGACATCACCTGCTGCTGAAAGCCTCATGATCAGTTTGTTATCTCCAGGCTTGACCATTCGAATGCATTCCTGGCTGGTCACCCACATTCTATCCTCCATAAACATGAGGTCATCCAAAATTCTGCTAGCCATGTCCTAAATTGCACCACCTCCAGTTCACCATCACCCCTGTTCACTGATTTACATTGGCTCCCGGTCAAGCAACGATTTTAAAATTTTCATCCTCATTATCAAATCCCTCCATGAGATCCCCATTTCTACAATACCATCCAGCCCCACATCCCTGCAAAATATCTGTGCACTCATCTAATTCTGGCCTCGTAAGCTTATCCAATTTTAAATCGCTCCACTATTGACGGCCATGCCTTCAGCAGCAAAGATCCTAAGCTCTGGAATTCCTCCCTAAACCTCGTTCCTCTTTTCAGAGGCTCCTTAGAACCCTCTCTCTTTGAGAAAGCTTTTGACCATCTTCCCCACTAGCTCCTTATGGAGTTAGTGTCAAATTTTGCTTTCTAACTCTCCTATGCAGTACCTTGAGAAATTTTATGATGTTAAAAGGTGCTATATAAGTGCAAGCTGTCATTGTTGTTAAAGACGGGAGTTCTCCTTGGTACCTTGGTCACCCTATTTATCCCTCAACTAACATTGGTAAAATACACATTACCTGTTCATCGTCAGATTAACTGGCTGCTCTTGTTTCTTTATGACAGGGGCTACACTTTGAAAGTACTTAATTGGCTGCAAAGCAGGTTGGAATGTCTTGAAGTTGTGAAAGGCGTGATATAAATCTGAGTCTTTCTTTCTTGGTCACATGTTGAAATAGCCTGAATAATAAACACCCATGGACAAGGTGCCGGAAGGTGACTGTATAATTATATCCAACCAAGGATTTAAAGCCTGCAGGAATGGTGCAAACCGATTGAATAAATTAGGCAAAAGTAGAATCATAGAATTCACAGAATTGTTACAGTGCAGGAGGCCATTATGTCTGCACCATCTCTCCAAATGACCAATTCACTTAGTGCCATTCTCCCACCAAAGATACTGTATGCTTTATCAACCGCGCTCTCAACCTGTCCTGCCACCTTCAATGACTTATGCAAATATACACCCATTCCCTCTGCATCTGCACCCCCTTTAGTTATACCTGTTATACTCTCCATATTCTTCATCTGCCACCTGTCCATCCACTCCAGCAGCTTGTCCATGTCTTTTTGAAGTTCTACACTATCCTCTTAGATCATGACGCTTCCAAGTATCGTGTCATCAGCAAATTTTGAAATTGTACCCTGTACATCAAAGGTATTAGTATTATTGAATCTGGATCTCACTTATATAGAAATTATTTTAATAGTAGCGGGTAGTGAGATCTGAGAATTGAGAAGTGAACAATCACAATAGTGTTTCATTCTCAATATCTTTTCCTCTCGCTTGGTGAAGACACTGACTTACATTGAGGTACAGTTCCCTGGTCACCTGTAGCCCTGCAACATTCCAATTCACCATCCTTCAAATTGGTTCCAAGCCAGCAGGTACTGACGGGCTATTTGAACTGATCTTTCTGTTAACTATAAAACAAGGAGTACGTGCTTTTCCGTTTCCTAGTGCAGGGACACGGGACATACTATCCTCCGAAAATAGGCAGATTTGGGATGGGTAAGAGGGTACATTCTTAAAAACCTGACTCATGCCCCAAATACACCTCCGAAACACCCACCTACAGCTTTAACAGAAGTTGGCATCCATCCTGCTTCAAAGAGGTGACTTGACACTTCAGTTATGATACTGAGCCTTATTGTCATCCCCCAGTTAAAACTCAATTACCGACGCCCAAACCGAGCTTAAACCGAGGTGAGACTGCTGAACCCAGGGGGTGAGCACTTACCTGTTTAATCCAGGTCTCCCTGGCCAATCCTTCTAGCAATAGTGTGTCGCTCCCTCATGCTCTGGCCACCCCACAACCTTCCCTCCAGCTCTTTGACTTCCACCCTACCACAGCCTCTCACCTCCCTCATTCCATCATCCTCCTCCTCTGCCACCCTCCACCAAGGACTCTTGGATCTGTTCCCCAGGATTGCTCCTTGTCCGTCAGGATCAAGGCCAATTAAGGCAATTGCCAGTAACAATCACACCCTATGTACGAATAAAAACAAACTTTGTCCTGCAGCCTCCACCAAACCGCTCCCCACCCAAGCGGAAGCTAAACCTGTCAATCAGGCTTCTGGGTAGAAATTTGGTGATGTCACATGCACACAGCAGTGTTAAAATTCCACATCATGCATGGGAACCCTGATGCCCAGGTTTCGTGTGCTTCAAAAATACCCACACCCCCTACTCCTGGCATATCAAGTAAGTGAAAACCTAGTCCAGAGAAGCCAACTGTGGTACTCCAGTTCCTCAATGACTTGAAATCAGTGAGCTCAACTCCGACCTGCAACTGAACCCACAGACCTTCCAACAGCATTTAACAAGTAAAATCACCCAGTGGAGTTATACTTACTTTGACCTTTGAATAAAGACTGTCATAGAATGCCAAGATAAAAGCAAAATAGTGCAGGTGCTGGAAATATGAAATAAAAACAGAAAATGCCTGGAAAAGCTCAGCAGGTCTGACAGCATCTGTACCAGCTCTGAAGAGTCGTGCAGACTCGAAACGTTAGCTCTGTTTCTCTCCCCACAGACCTTTAATAGAACCTTCAACACTGCAAATCTTTGAGTAATGCAGAAATGAAATTCAACAAATCGCAAGTGCTATTACATACATAATCATCAGGCAAGAGAATAGCACAGGATGACTTATAAACAGTTAATGTTATACAGAAAAAGGGAGACAGATAAAAAAAGGGAGACAGGACTAGTCCAAGGATCTATAGATCAGTTAGCTTAACATCAGTGGTAGGAATGATAACGGAATCTTCACTGAAAGATTTCATAGAAAAACATTTAAAGTCTGAAAATATAGTTTAGTCAGCATGAAGTCATGCTTAGCCAACCTTACTGAATTCTTTGAAGTAGTAAAAGAAATAGATGGGGTAATGCAGTGAACTTAATATACTTGGATTTTCAAAAGGCCTTTGATAAGGTACTGCATAGTTGACTCATGACCATAGGTATGGACAGAGTATGTGAAGACAGGAGACAAGTAGCAGAATCAATAGAAAGCTGGCTACAGAACGGAAAGTGGATGAAGGGTGAAGGGTAGCTACTGAGACTGGCAAAAGGTAGAAAGTGGTGTTTCACAGGTCCTGACAAAAGGACAAAATCCTGTTGTTCAAAAGAGATTTGGGTATGGAAATCAGAAGTACAATTTCAAAATTTGCAAATGACACCAAACTAGAAAGTATAGTCAGTCAATACAGAGGAAGAACGTGGGTGGGGTTTTCTGTGCCCTCTGGCATGTTTGGCAACATGAGCGGACAATATGGCGGGAAGGCCATAAATCAGTTTCATGACGTCGTGAAACCAGTTTGCAATCGTCTGCTCTGCCCATCAATAGTGGGCCACGTTTCCCGCTGTCAGACATCGGGAACCTCATTGTAATACATTTGCATATCATTATAAGACCAGCCCGCCGGAATCATTGCCCCCACGCTGAATCGTCCACCCAAGTTGGAAGGAAAACATGCTGGTGCAGAACACATCTTTACAAGTGCGATGTGCAGAAGTCGGGACTTTACTGCCAGGGCCTTGCTCACATCACAGACATCCAAGGAGCAGAAGATGTGGGAGCCCGACAGCAACTGTACCCTGGAAGAACTTCTGTGGCACACTGGGTGGATTCTCATGGACATGGCTCCATTGCGAAACAGCTCACAGGTGGAAAGTCACCGTTGAGGAGCTGCTCTCAACGGATGATGGTCAACGGGACAGAGTGGCAGGTCCAGCGGTGTTTGGGAGGAAGATGTACTAGGGGGTGGGAGTGGAAGGTCTAGGATTGACCGGTAGAGGAGACGTGTCAAAGGGGAGGTGAGGTTGAGAGGGGAGGAACAAAGGTGTTTGGGGGGGGGGGGGGGGGGGGAGGGGGGGGGGGCGGGAGGGGGTAAAGGGGGAAAAGACAGCAACTGGGGAGGCAGGTGGAAGGTTTACGGGAAGGAGTGTGGAGCAGATTTGGGGTCGGGGGGTGGGGAGGTAAAATGAAAGAGCGAGAAGGGAGGAGGAAGTAGTAAGGGCGTCTTAAGGTGGAAGGACCAGGGCAGGATGAGTTGGGTGGAGGGGGATGTTCAGGTCAACATGCAAGGGAAGGAATCCATAACTGCCTCCTGGGGACCGAACTGAGGGTGTGTGGAATGAGTGAATTGCAAGAATGACTGAGGTGGTAGGGTGAGGGTTCAACAACACACACACCCTTCCCTAAAGGACATTAGTGAACCAGATGGGTTTTTATGACAATCAGCAATGGTTTCATTGTCATCAGACTTAATTCCAGATTTTTATTGAATTCAAATTTCACCATCTGCTGAGGTGGGATTTGAACCCGGGTCCCCAGAGCATTACCCTGGCTCTCTGGATTACTAGTCAGTGGCACTAACACTATGCCACCGCCTCCCCTAGTGAGTGGGGATGCAGTGGCCAGACTCGCGAAGCCTGTCAATGAAGCTGAAAGATACTATTACACATTATTCAGTGAAAGTGAATATATTTCTAGATTGTAACGTGACAAAATATGTTCACCCATGCAACCAATTGTGATCAGAATTTCTTAACTTTTGAACACCTTAGATTTCTAGCTACTACCCTGACATCCACAGCAGGGGTGGAGATAGCCTGTGCAATGGTTGGCCCTGTTGCCTCTGATGCTTTTGGTGTGGGTCCTCTGGAGAGCTGAGGCCCCGGCTTGCTTTGGCTGTCCTCCTGTGGACCGGCTGCTCCCTCTGCAGTTACAGAGGACAATGTTGAGGGGCTCACAGGCAACAGGGACTCAGAGGGAGCAGACAGCCTCAGATTCCTGAGTGGATGACACGGAGTGTCCAGCTGCTGCTCTTCCTCCCTTCCAGTGCCAGAGGATCCCAGCCTGACCTCTTGAGGGGAAGGAGCACCTGGAGGGGCATTCAGGTGCCCAGTTTTCCTCTCATGTCACCACTGCAGGAACTCACCCATGGCTCCCGCATTGGAGTGCAGGTCTGCATGCATCTCCACATTCTACTGGACCAGTGTCTCCATGATATCCATCTCCCCACGGAGGCCTCCATACACCCACATGTGGGGACCACTTCATGAGAGAGCAGGCAGACATGCTCCTCCAACTCAGTGCCACTCCATTGAGGGCTTCCAACAGCTCTGCGTGATGTTCCCCTGCCTTCTGCTGCCTCTCCACAATGATTTGGAAGGCCGAATCCAGAGGCTTGTCATCTGACTCGGATCTGAAAGATGCCTCTTCCCCAGCAGTCCTTCGAGCGCCAGGGAACTAGGCTGAAGCTCCCTCCTCCTGCTGCGGACACATGTCCATGTGGTGAGCACCAGATTGTGAACATGAGCCTGAACCTAGGTCTTGGTTCCATCGAGGTGTTTGTGTCTATGTGCTTTTGGAGGATGTAGGTAAGCACTGTGATGGGTCTTGGAGGCTTATTTCCAGCTCTGCAATGGAGGAGTCCTCTTGGTTGGAAGTGAGGGCATGGATGGAGTTGAGGGACTGGCTGGCTGAGGGTGTTGGTCGCTTGGCAGAGCTCCCTGTGAACCAAAGTAGAGATAGTATTGCATGGCAGCAGAGTTAAAAGCATGAGAGAGAGCACTCTCAGTTGCATTGGGAGAGAGATGATATAGTGCAGGATCCTCGTGAAGGTGTTTATCGCTGACCTCACCGTCACCACAGGCACGGTTCACATCCTCACCAGTCAGTGTGATAGCACACTCCTCAAAGTGAGTGAGGGGCCCAATGTGGGCCACTCCATCCCTGGTCTGGGACCTCTCCCTATTGTTGTGAGCAGGCTTCTCCTACATGAAAACAGATGGGAGACAGAGAGCTGAATGCATGGCAGCTCATGGAATTCTTGTGTGGTGAGTGGAGACACGAATGGGATGAGGACACAAGCTCCAGAGGATATGAGCTTGAAGAAGATGCGAGTGTGTGTTTGTGTGTCAGAGATAGTGATGTTATCCTTTGAGGTGTGAGATCCCTGTGGATGTGTGATGGGTTTGGGAGTGTGATGAGAAGAGTGACTTACTCTAGTGGAGCAGATGAGACCATTCATCCTGTTGCAGCACTGGGTGGCTGCCCGCTTTTGCAGGGCATTGGCACTGATCACTGCTGCCACCACCTCCCATGCTGGATTAGTGATGCTGTTGCCCATCCTGCAGCCAGAACGGGGTAGAGGACATCACAGCGAGCCTCCACTGCGCCCAAAAGGTGCTCGAGGGACACTTCATTAAACTGGGGGGGCTGCAGTTTTCTTTGCAGTAGTTGTGGGTTAGGAGCATTGGGAGGGGTCCCCAGAACCACACTTTAAATATGGTGCCTGGCGTAATGAAGTGGCGAGGTGATGGTATGGTGGGCAAATGAGAGCCTGCCCGCCATCAAAACAGCCCGTTTCCCGGGAATGCATAAATAACGCAATGGGATTGCAGTAATACAGCATGAGAAGCTGCCATTGTAGCTGGTGGGTAAAACACAATTTCTCCCACCCACTGCAAATCTGGGATGATTCCACCCTGTGGCAAGTTACAAGACTAATAAACTCGTAGAATGCAAGTGCAATTGGCAAATGAATTTCTGCATAGATTAAGTGAGAGGTCTTACCTACATCTTTCTTAAAAATTGTAAATTCGTGCTGAGATGCCATTTATTTTTGCATTTTGAAATTAATTTGCACCACAGCATATCCAAGGACTTATAGGAACAATACACTTTCCATACTTAAGGAATTATTTACAGGGAAACCCCACTAACCTGTCCGTTCACGGCACTAGCAAATGAGGGATGGACTGAGTGACCTGTGGCCAATATGAGCTTATGATTGCATGGCAAACACTCTACACTGACACTCTGAAGAAGGCTCATACAGACTCGAAACGTTTACTCTTGTTTCTCTCTCCACAGATGCTGCCAGACCTGCTGAGTTTTCCCAGCTTTTTCCGTTTTTGTTACAGATTTCTAACATCCACAGTATTTTGCTTTTATCTACCTTGATACTAGTTAGGAGCCAAAAGGATTTGATCAAACTTGCTTGTGTTCTATATAACACAATATCTGTCCCAGTCAAAAGCCCATCGAGCTCTCTCCTGAAGGTATAGAGTCAGTACTCATCACACCAGCTGGCCACGTGTTTGAGAGAACCTCTACTCTCTGGAGTAGCTACACAGTGCCTTTCACAATCTCGGGACGTTGTCAATATAGCCAACAAAGTGTTATAATGCAGGAAATGGTGCAGCCAATTTGTGCACAGCACGTTCCCACCAACAGCAACGTGATAATGACCAGATAATCTGCTTTTGTGTTGTTGATTGAGGGGTAAGTATTAGCCAGTCAATTTAACAGTAAGTCAGTTTGAAGCTTAAGTGCATCACATTTATTGCAACATCCATTACTTCTACTGATGTCCTGAGTGGTAGTCAGGAGAAAAAGAATACCAAACGACGTTAGAACTATTAAGCCCCCTGCTTATGTGCTTTTTTGCTAGCTTTAATGAAGAACACCTACTTGAAGTCCCTTCAACATCTGCTAATGGAGCATATAGCTTCATTTATAAGCAGCTTATTTTTGGAAAGGTATGATGGAAAGGTGTAGACATTTTAAAAAAACTCTCCAAAACCTACCTCATTTTACCCCTTCATGGGATATGGCATCTCTGGCATGGCCACATTTGTTGCCCATCCGTAATTGCCTTAACTGAGTGGCTTCCTTAGCCATTTCAAGGGCTAGTTAAGTCAATGACATTATTCTGGGGAGTCACATCACCAAATCACAGAATTGTTATAGCACAGGAGGTCGCCATTCAGCATATCATGGCTGCACTGGCTCTCTGAAGAAGTGAATTGCTCATTCTCCCACCTTCTCCCCAGAACCCTGCACATTCTTCCTTTTCAGATAAAGGCCTAATTCCATTTTGAACTCTTCGATTGAACCTGCTTCCACCTTACTCACAGGCAGTGCATTTTTAAATCTGTGCCCCCTCGTTATCCATCCTTTCACGAGGGGGAACAGTTTCTCGTCTGCTCTGTCCAGGCCCTTTTGATTTTGAATACCTTGATCAAGTCTCCTGTCTTCTTTCCTTCTAGGAAAACAGAGCCAGCTTGTCCAATCTATCTTCATAACTGAAGGGTCTCATTCCAGGAACCATATTCATGAATCTTTTCTGCATTCCCTCCAATGCCTTCACATCCTTTCTAAAGTATGACATCCAGAACTAGACAGAATACTCCAGCTGAGACCAAGCTAGGGGCACGCTATGCCCCTATTAATAAAACAAAGGATACTGTCCGCTTTATTAACCATACTGCCACCTTCAATAATTGATTTATGCACATATGCATCCAGGTCCCTCTGCTCCTGCACCGCTTTTAAAGTTATACCTTTACATTGTCTCTCCATGTTCTTCCTACCAAAATAAATCACTTCCCATTTCTCCGCAATGAACTTCATCTGCCCCTCATTCCACCAGCTTGTCTATGCCCTTTTGAAGATCTACACTATCCTCACAGGTCACAATGCTTCCAACTTTCTTATCCTCAAACTTTGAAATTGTGCCCTGTACACTAAGTCATATATATCAAGAAAAGCAAGTGTCCCAACACTGACCCCCTGGGTAACTCCACTTCGAACCATCCTCCAGCCTCAAAAGCATCCACAAACCACTACTGTTTCCCCATTATCCATGTTGCTAATGTCCCTTTTATTTCATGAGCTATAACGTTGGTCACAAGTATGTCGTGTGACATTACATCAAATAGAACCATAGAAAAATTAAGGCATAGGAGGCAATCGGCCCATCTTGTCCATGCCAGCCCGAGGACACCCAGGTGCCCTTTCTAATCCCACCTTCTTGCACCCGGCCCATAGCCCTGCAACTTACAGCACTTTAGGTGCAGATCCAGGTACTTTTTAAAGAGTTTAGAGTTTCTGCCTCTACCAGCAACTTGGGCAGCAAATTCCAGACACCCACTACTCTGTGTAAAAAAGTTCTTCCTCATGTCCCCCCTACACCTTCTGCCACTTATCTTGAATCTTTGTCCCTGGTTCTAGGATTCTCCACCAAGGGAAAAAATTTTATCCTATCCACTCTATCTATTCGCCTCATAATTTTGTACACCTCAATCAAGTCACCTCTCAGCCTTCTTTGTTTTAAGGAAAATAACCCCAACCTAGCCAATCTCTCCTCGTAGCTACACTTTTCTGACCCTGGCAACATTCTTGTAAACCTCCTCTGCACTATCTCCAGAGCTATTACGCCCTTCCTGTAATGTGGTGACCAGAACTGCACACGATACTTGCCTATTGGAAGTAGATGTAGGCCAGACCAGGTAGGGACAACAGATATCCTTCCCTAGATATCCTTAAGAAGCTAGATAGGGTTGATGCAGATGGAATGATTCTCCTGGCTGGAGGCGCTAAAACTAGTGGACTATCTCGGATTAAGGAGCAAACCATTTAGGACTGAGATGAGAAGGAATTTCTTTATTCAACTGAATCTTTGGAATGCTCTAACCCAGAGGGCTGTGGAAGCTCAGCCATTTGGTATATTCAAGACAGAGATCGATAGATTTCTAGATACTAATGACAGGAAAGGATATTGGGATAGTGTGGGAAAATGGCATTGAAGTGGATGATCAGCTATGATCTAGTTAAGTGGCAGAGCAGACTTAATGGCTATCCCTGCTCCTATGTTCCTAAAGGACATTAGTGAATCAAATGGGCTTTTACAACAATACCGAGACTGGCCTTTAATTTCAATTTTTTATTAATTAATTGCATTTATTAATTAGTTGAATTAAATTTCTACTAGCTGTCATAGCGGGATTTGAACCTGTGTCTCCAGAGATGGGGAGATAGTGGCATTGTGGTAATGTCACTGGACTAGTAATCCAGAGGTCCAGGCTAATGCTGTGGGGTCAGGGATTCAAATGGCACCTGGCAGAATTTAAATTCAATTTGCAAAGCTAGTCTCAATTATAGTGAATACAAAACTATCGGTTGTCATAAAAAGCCATCAGTTCACCAATGTCCCCTCTGTCATACTTACCTGGTCTGGTCCACATGTGACTACAGATCCACAACAATGTGGTTGGTTCTTAACTGCCCTCTGAAATGACCTAGCAAGCCACTCTATTTAAGAGAAATTAGGGATGGATAAATGCTGGCCAAGCCAGTGACGTCCACATCCTGTGAAAGGGAAAAAAGGAGCATGAACCTGGGTGTCTGGATTACTAGTCTAGTGACATTACCATTACGCCACCCATCGCCCCATAATATATTGATCAGATCTACTGTTTATTTTTCCTCTAAAAAAAGTTTTATCCTCTCCATCATCCATCAAAAATAGTTATTAGTGTTTAAAGAGACATCTCAAGTTCAGCAGTCTTTCTCCAGTGTAACTGCTATCAGGAACAATTGTGTTCAAGTAATCTCTTGCATTGTTAGAAGGACTTAGAATTCTTCATAAATAAGACAAGCTACTAAGAAAAATAGATCTGAAAATCCTGGAACTGGTAGTTTTTGGATTCTGAGGAAAGTGCCTTTCTTCTCCTTCACTTCACTCCAATCACCTGCATATTAACACTCCAGTCTCAAGTACCATCATCTCCTCTGAGCTCTATTCAGTAATCAAGAGGCACGGACTAATAATCCAGAGCACACCCACCACAATCTCTCCACATTCCTCTCTTTTAAGGCTCTCCTTGAAGTTGACCTTTCCCAATTCCTCTTCCTTCAATTTGGAATGTTTTACTAAGACTGAAACATCTCAAGGTTGTTCCACATATGAAAGTGAATTCTGCAAACTGGCAGCTGATTATGGTTCTCCAACCGTGGTGCAGTAGTCAATATCAGACATTCATAGTCCTGCTCGCCACTGCCTGAATGGCTTCCCCTTATTGTGAGACTATATCTCCTGGTTCTGGACACTCCCCACACCCCAGTCATATTTGGGGGGGGGGTGGGGGGAGCAGAATGCTCTTTCTGCATCAGACACTCATGTTAATCTGGCAATGTGCTCAATCCTGAAGTGGCAGCCAGTTACAGGAGGGGTAATGACAGTTGGCTTTTCAAAAGCCCTGCAAATTCTACACCAACTGTTTTAACAGTAAGATTAATGTAATTAAATAAGTTTGTCCATATGAAGGTGGTCCTTCATCACAATACAAAGCCATTTTGAAATGCAGTATTACTGCCAAGTGGGTAATTTTGAGCCCTGTTCCTTAGACTCTATAACTGGTACAGTTCAAAAAAGTTCAAAACAATACACATTCCCCTGTTCCCTTACATAATGATGTAAATACTCAAAGGATGCATTTTTAATTGACAGTGATGAAAATATCTTTGTTATTTTGCTGGACACCAAGGGCAATATAAAGATAATTTTGACAAACAAACTTAGAAAAAAATACTGGGACAGCTGGACAGTTAAAGCTTGGCCTTTTAATCAGTAAAAGGGTAAGCAGACAGTTTTCAGTATACAGCAATAAAATTTACAGCATAAATGAATGCTGCCTTTTTCATTTACACATACTTTTCATATACACATATTGAATAAAGTCAAACCATACATTCCACAAATGAAATTCAAAAAATCAGAACTGGATGCATTGTATTAGAATGTTTTACAGCTTAAGTGATATTCATACAGCTTTAGAATTCATTAAACCCTACATTCTTTCATTTCTCCAAATACAATACAGGGGATTAGAAATATGGCTTCCCTACTTCAGAAAATTAATTATTTTTGAATAAGACAGTGGAGACATAGTTGGCTTTACAGCACAATGAAACTGAATTGCATTATACTGAAGCACGGAAATGGGAGGTAATAAATGGTTATTTAGTTGTACAAACAAGCCAGAATTCAATTTGGACACCTCTGTAACTCTTTGCTAGAGGTTTACTTTTTCCAACATTGGTGAATTCAAATCCCTGATCAAGAAAATCTTTCATAATTATCATCCCTCGCCTGTAATGTATGGGGAAAGATACAAAGGTATGCTAAAATTGCTTCTGCTTGACTGGTGGATTTCTGAGTTACAAGTCAAAGATCATGATTATACAGTTTAACACAACATTATCCACATGGTAGCACAATGCATGCCTACTGGAGTTGTCAACATTATGGTGTGGTCTTTGCAAAGAAGCTTTTTATGTGGGTGTCAGGGGCAGGTGTGGAGATTCTGATCTTGAACAAACCCTCTTTTAAATTTTTATAAAACTCAAGTCAAAAGGCTTGGGTTCAAATGAGATTTCTGGTCTTTATCCCACCCCTGCCCAAATACAAGACCTTCAACAAAGTTCCCGATGGTCAAATATAGACATACCTTGGCCAGCATGGTCATACATGGCATTTCACTTGTACATTCCATTCACTTTCAATCAACCTCAAGTGCTGGGGCAACATCAAAAATTCTTAAAAATGCATTCCCACGGTTAAACCAAGCATTGCTCGGTATATACTTTTGTCAATAATAAACATAGCATCATTAAAATACACAATGGTTGCAGAGCTCGAATCCTTAGTCAAATGCACTCAACTACACTGTAATCTTCTACCCCTGGCCAATGCTGGGTCCAATCATTTTCCATTATTGTTCACTTAGAGATGTACTGTTGGCATTACAGTGAGGTACAATTCCTAGACATCCTACGAGTCCCTGCAGTTTAATGCAATTTACATTTTCAAAACATTTCTAAAATCAGTAATGTGAGATTCCTCTTTCCTAAGTGGCAATACACCACTCGGATGCAGTTGTCTTTTAGAACCTCGTTTAAGAGTTGTAACAAAAATGCTTTTAATATAAAAACAATTAATCTAGTTTAGAGAACAACTTTTACTTATTTACTTAACAACCAGCCGCATAAAAATCCCACTGTATTGCTAAATTTAGCAATGCATTATAATATCCATTTACTCACCAAGAAACTTAAGCTGACTCTTGAAATAAACTGAACAATCAGCTTGCCCAGTGCACCAAGGCAATATGCTTCCCTTCTGAGAACTAGTGAATAACCAGAGAAAGTAGAGCTCACTAACACAGGGACTGATAACTTTCCTCTGTAGTCCATGTTATTCACAGTAAGAGGTTGTGGTGGAAGAATTAATCCAGGCTGGTCTTTTGATTCAAGCTGGTTTATTTTCAAGACAACTCCTCAGTGCTACTGACTTCCAAGTAGCTTCCACACAAAGTGTTCCAGCTATTCTATTCTATTTAGATGGGATAATCAAAGCCCATCACCTGTTTAACTAGCAATTGGCTTTAACAAGGTGATTGCATATTAACAGTCCAGTCTCAAGCACCATCATCTCCTCTGAGCTCTATTCAGTAATCAAGAGGTTCGGACTAATAATCCAGAGCACACAAGTACAATTCCCATTATGACAATTTCAGAATTTGAATTCAGATAAAAAAAATGGAAATAATAAGCTGGTGTCAGTAAGTGACCAGAAAACATTTGGTTTGTCATAAAACCCCAATGATTCACTAATGCCCTTTAAGGAACAAAACTTGCTACTCTTACCCAGTCTGACTCATACGAATCCAGTTCCACACCAAAGTGATTGATTTTAACATGCACTGAAATGGCCTAGCAAGCTGCTCAGTTGTCTCAAACTGATATAGTGTGGGGGTTCAAGAAAAGTTTGTCACCATCTTTTCAGGGCAACTAGGAATAGGTAATCCATGCCAGTCTTCCCAGGGGCATCCACATTCCGAGAATGAAAACATTAAAAAAAAAAGCAGTTCAAACACTGGTTGTGTACCGTGGTCTGTTTCTACACACCTGGGTGTGTAGAATGCACTGGCATCAAGACACAGGAATGTAGTCTGCATCTCTTTTATAAAGTGTATCACTGCTAAATTCAAACAGTCAAACTTACTTCTGAAGAATTCACTTTTAACCTAAGAGTTGCAACTGTATACTGGAAGCTGTTGATAATGCATGCCTAGTAAATCCACATGAAAAAAGGACAGTATACAAGGGCAGCATAATGCCCTAGTGCACCAGGGCTTTGCAACATATTACAGAAGAGTTTGTTTCTTTTGAACCATTTGCAAAAGCAAAGGACTAAATAGGATCCAGGTTGAAGCACTGGACTGGTGGAAAAGAAAGCTTTCTTTGTTGGATTAAATTTGGAATAAAACAGCTGGAAATTAACATAATGCAATGCAGTAAAAGCATTACATGCAATTAAACTGTAATACTATTATTAAAGCACTAATTTTCAAAAAAACAACAAATATAAACACATTACTGTAAACCATTATAACTAGTGGTTAATCATACTGAAGTTATAACCAGCACAACAGATCCGGCATTGACTAATGATGCACAGAATTTACATTGGAGAAGCCGCACATTCTGTGCCAAACTCCATGTCCAGAGTAATGGAATCTGTAAAGCAATAGAAAAATAAACAGTAAGTTAAAATCGTTTGAAATTTCCACTGAAAAAAAAGTTATTTGATCACAGTTCCACTATTTCTCCAGGTGAAAAATATATGTTTCAAGAGGATCCTGCAAGCCACTTACCAAGGCCACCTGCTGCTCCTTGTTCAGGTCCTTCATTATTACTTCCACAATGCATTAAAGAGTCCAGTGTTCGTGGAGACATGGGGAAGAGGTCGCTTGTGTTACCTGAGTTTGTTCTGTGCAAATTAGGTAGATAAAGTAGTAAAGATTTGAGTCAGAGCCAAATTTCAAGTTGAGATACCTGTATCATTAACTTAATGAAAGCAGTTTACTAATTACTGCTATTATTAATTTCTTAAATAGAATTTCTCTCTCTTAATTCTCTTCTCTTGCCTGAAGGCGAGGCAGACGAAGCACATGGTTACATCTGTTTCCATAGATTTTTTTTCCTGGAACAGGTCACTACCCTGAAACCAGAGGCCAAACTTGAGGGATGCCGCTCTACATCCATCATGGCTAACCAGGAGTCTCTCCTGC
The DNA here is from genome assembly GCF_017639515.1 of Carcharodon carcharias. Lineage (NCBI taxonomy): Eukaryota > Metazoa > Chordata > Chondrichthyes > Lamniformes > Lamnidae > Carcharodon > Carcharodon carcharias. Next base: position 17,267,330 of record NC_054489.1, read on the forward strand.
TCTTATCACCTGCCATAGGCGTATTGGAAGGATTTGCAGGTTGATAATAGACCTGTTCTGCTGCACTATGAACGCACCTTCTGTAGCCATCAGGTCTTGGAATGGAACTTGAACCCGGAGCTTCTGGCTCAGAGGCAGGGACACTCTCCACTGTGCCACAAAGTCTCCTAACAGCGTTTCAATATATGTATAAAATTCTGTTGTTACAAAGTTGATCAATAAAAGTGGTTAGACTACAAAATTTGCCACTGAAGCACATGCAAAGTAATAACAAAAAACTATATATATATGTTTACTCACGGTGTCACACAAATGAATTTTCGCTTCAGATATGCAAATGTTTCTGCAATATTAAAAAGATAATCAAAACAAGCTCAGGATATTAAAGAAAGGAAGGAAAATAAAACAAGTTTTTTGTGGTTAACGGATATAAATTTAAATAACACATGCCTCCATTTTCTATCTCTATAATTGATATATAGGGAAAAATTTCTCCCCGCTGCTGCCGGGAGCGGGGTTGGGGGGGAAGAGTGTGGGAGTGGGCAGACGCGCCTCCGATCGGCACCAATTGGGGGCGCACTGCCACTTAAGGCCTGCCCAGCGTGACGTCTGCCAGGATTTCCTGTGCGGGCGGGCGGGGGGGGGGGAGAGAGAGGAGAGAGATTCCCCTGCATGTGCGCCAAAGAGCACATAGATCTCCCCAAGGCCAAGTGCTGCCTCAGGGAGATCGGCTCGGAATTAAAATTTTTAATAGAAATGACAAAAAAAATTTCCCTGACATGTCCCCTCATGTGATACTGTCACAAGAGTTGGGACACGTCCATCACTTTTATTGAAAGATTAGATAAAAATTTAAATACCCTCATGAAACCTCATCCCACGCTTGGATGAGATTTCGTGCTTTTTCCGAAGCCGGTCAGGGCTCCCAGCCTGCCCAACAACCTTAAGATTGACGGGCAGGTCCATTAATTACCTTAATTACTTTTTAAATGGCCTCAAAAGGCCGTTGACAAGTCAGCAGGCGCACAGCTGACTCAGCTGCGCCCCCACCGACCTGAAAATAGAAATAACGCAGGGTGTCATCTCGCATCATTTTACACGTTGGCGAGTGGGCCCTGCCCCCGCTTGCTAACCGGAAGATCCTGCCCATATTTTCTGACTGACAAGCTGAGTGCGCAAATTTTTAAACAATGAATATTTTTTCTAAGTGCAACATCTCAAGGATGGGGCAGTATTTAAAAAAAAAAGTTCATTGGAAGGACAAAGTGAAAATGCAAATTTCATAGTGGATAGAATACGGAAACACAAGTCCTACATGTTATATTGCTGGCACAGAAGTGGGTTTGAATCAGATAAAGTTACATTTCTTGGCGGAACCAGCAACGTGCAGAAGTACAAGAATCAAGTCCTTCAAAAAATTCTCCAAAAGTTAAGATTGAGGAGGTAATCTCAGGAATAGTTACTTTAAGGAGATAAACGGGCAATAATGGTGTAGGAGGGGAGGGTTCAGATGCATTGGGTCCAGTTCTGGTACTGGGGTGAACTTTATTGACAAGATAGCCTACACATGCATTTTAATGTCAACAAGGGTTGAGAGGGATGGTGAAAAAATAAAATGAAGAACCAAGTTCTACATGTGTAGATAATGTCAAGGTAACAAGGTTGGAGGAAATTTAAGGTGACAGGGAAATGGAGAAAACGGTGCGTAAATGAGATTGAGGTACAAAGCAGCAAACTGAATAATGGAACAGGCCTGAGGGACTGAATAGCCTACTCTTGTTCTTATGTTTCTAACAGGAGAATTGAGAATAGCTTATTGTACTTCATTCCAATAGAGTTATAAAAACAATGGAGACAGAACAGCACAGATTTACTGGCAAGTTGCAAAGGATTTGAAGTCATCATTATGGAGACAATTTTAAAAGTTATGGCTTTTTCACTGGCATGGAGAAGGTTACTGAGTTCTTCAAAATAATGAATTGGTATCCTGAAGTAAACAAGGATAAACTATTTTTGTTGGTCAGCAAGACTGTAATACAAGGGAATACATTTTAGATAATTTCAAAAATTCAATGGGGGATTAGAATAATAAAATCAACAATTAGATTGTGGAATTAGTCAACTGCTCAAAAAATGAGAAACAATTGTAAAGCAATGATGAAAAGTTAAAGAGAAATTATACTAAGTGGCTTATATGCTACAAAAAGTACTTCATTGACTGTGAAACACTTCCAGGGAGAGTAGATAGGGTCTGGACAGAGTAGATAGGGAAAAACCGTTCCCATTGGCAGAAGGATCAAGAACCAGAGGGACACAGATTTAAGATAATTGGCAAAAGAAGCAATGGTGACATGAGGAGAAACATTTTCATGTAGTGAGTAGTTAGGATCTGGAATGCACTGCCTGACAGCGTGGTGGAGGCAGGTTCAATCGCGGCATTCAAGAGGGAATTAGACTGTTATCTGAAAGGGAAGATTCTGCAGAGTTATGGGAAGGAGGAAGGGAAACGGCACTAAGGGAATTGCTCATTCAGAGAGCTGGTGCAGACACAATTTGCCAAATGGCCTCCTTCTGTGCTGTAACAATTCTGTGATTCAGGTAAAAACAGTGTGACAGAGAGAGAAAGAGAGAGAGAGAGAGAGAGAGAGAGAGAGAGGCAGGTTCCAAGTCTAGCTTAACATGAATGGGAATTAAACCTGCACTGTTGGAATTATACTGAACCACATGCTAGCCACCTAGCTAACTGGTCCATAACTGATGTGTTGGAGATTAAAAAATTATTTAGAAAAGTCTCTGGCTTCTCTCACTTTAGAGTTGGCCAGATGAATCTCAACTTCAAAGTTTGGGCTGGTTTTCAAGATGCACAATGAACAGCTCCTTCTTATCAACATTCTGAATTTATAGTTCAGCAAGAATAAAGAAGACCAAGTATGAGAGCTTAGGCAATATGCAAAGCTTCACCTGGATCATTGGGATCAATAGCTTCTTGAGGTTCACTGCAGCAATATTTTCCAAATGCCTCCTCCTTTGGAATGTCAGGATACAAATAGACCAGTGGTGACACTAGGATATTGGTGGCATCCATGATCTTGTAACTTATAATAATGTCAGCGAAAGACATGTTGGTCAGTTGCTGTTTGGTATACGGTTCCACAGACTGGATCTGGGTCTTTCCTGTTACAAATGTTTAAAAGAAGTTAAAACTAATGTATAAATTAATTCAAACACAAAATAGCTAGGGCTACAGTGATGGAAGATTTTAACATATTCAATAATTTAATTAATTCAATTTAATTTACACCAAGCATGAAAAGGCATCTCACAATTGAGCTGTAGAACTTGCAAGACTTGTTATGGCATGATTTTGGTCTCTTTTTTGAGGTGAAGTATGTCAATTCTTGGGAATGGAACATTTCTACTTTGGACATCCGATGCAAGTGTCAAACACATTAACGTCAAGTATGAACATACCTTTACTGAGCCACAGTGCATTACATTACTAAATTCAGAACAGCAACTCTGGTGAGACCAGTTTAAACATTCTTATATTTCATATCAATCAGTCTAGTATGTCAGAAAAATCACAGTTCAGTGCCAACATGGTCTCCACATAGCCACTTGGAGCAGGGTTCAGACTAACCAAACCCCTTTCACATCAGATCCTTAAAGAGAAAGTTTTCAATCTATTCAACTGAACTCAAACCAAAGTTCCGGACCTAAAACAAAAGTGTACCGAAGTATTGTGGCAACTTCACCTTAAAAAGTTACCTAAAGGTTAGTGCATTTGATCAGACTTGTAGCTACATGGAGAATGCAATATTAAATAGACATCCAATGCAAGGTAGTCATGCAAAAAAACCCTTAAAAGTTTGATCAATTAATTGTGCTTGCACTTGTAAACACAATGATGGCCCATTCAGTTACTCTTTCTTCATTATATTCACTGCTTTCATGCATCAAAACTATCCAGAGTATATAGTTCTGAACAGTTCAACATAATTAATTCCAAAATGCTACAGAAGATAAAGGCCTTTTAACCTACACTAGGACTCTGCTCTACTAAAGTAGTCCAGATCATGACTTATTCAATGCATTAAAATTATTGTAGTCCCAGTTGTGTCGGAACTGTAGGAGAAACCACATGCCTTCTCGATGCTGCCAAAGATTTCTCTGGTTATGTTCTTCACTTCAATTTTAAATCAGAACATCAGCACTTTACAATAAACTCAGCAGGTCTGGCAGCATCGGCGGAGAAGAAGAGTTGATGTTTCGAGTCCTCATGACCCTTCAACAGAACTAGGTGAATCCAAGGAAGAGGTGAAATATAAGCTGGTTTAAGGTGGGGCGGGGGGGAGGGAAGGAGAAGTGGAGGGGGTGGTGTGGTTGTAGGGACAAGCAAGCAGTGATAGAAGCAGATCATCAAAAGATGTCACAGACAAAAGAACATATAGGTGTTGAAGTTGGTGATATATTATCTAAACAACTGTGCTAATTAAGAATGGATGGTAGGGCACTCAAGGTATAGCTCTAGTGGGGGTTGGGGGAGCATAAAAGATTTAAAAATACTTAAAAATAATGGAAATAGGTGGGAAAAGAAAAATCTATATAATTTATTGGAAAAAACAAAAGGAAAGGGGAAGAAACAGAAAGGGAGTGGGGATGGAGGCCAATAAATTATACGGATCTTTCTTTTCCCACCTATTTCCATTATTTTTAAGTATTTTTAAATCTTTTATGCTCCCCCCACCCCCACTAGAGCTATACCTTGCGTGCCCTACCATCCATTCTTAATTAGCACATTCGTTTAGATAATATCACCAACTTCAACACCTGTGTTCTTTTGTCTGTGACATCTTTTGATGATCTGCTTCTATCACTGCTTGCTTGTTCCTACAGCCACACCACACCCCTCCACTCCCCCCCGCCACCCCCCAACCTTAAACCAGCTTATATTTCACCCCTTTTTTGGATTCACCTAGTTCTGTTGAAGGGTCATGAGGACTCGAAACGTCAACTCTTTTCTTCTCCGCCGATGCTGCCAGACCTGCTGAGTTTTTCCAGGTAATTCTGTTTTTGTTTTGGATTTCCAGCATCCACAGTTTTTTGTTTTTAGCACTTTACAATATATTTCCAAATAAAATTAACATCCTGATGAGTGGAGAAACTAATGGGGAACCTTCAGAAAGATTCAAATCACAGGGCCTGATGTAATATCAAATTTTTCTCTCAACTTGCAGAAGATTCTGACTCATTCAGTTTATCAAACACATGCACTGTCATAACAGTTGAGTACCAGTAGAGTTAGATCGAAATCAGTGATACACCAAACAACTTCAAAATCACATTTCATTCTCTTTTCCTGACAAGAAAAGGTGTAAAATTCATGAATGTCATAGTTATTAACATAAATGGAGAATCTAAATTTTTAGTTGTTAGATTGGACATGTCTGGACACAATTAAAAGTTCAAGGAGTATAAGTATTATTTGAGTGAATGCATTTCTAAACACTCCAGTCATGCTGGACTCTCACCCACCCTTATTCATTTTCAACATAAGAACTAGGAGCAGGAGTAGGCAATTCAGCCCCTCCACTCATTACGATCATGGCTGATTTCATTTTGGCCGCAACTCCAATTTCCTGCCCTCTCCCCATAACCTTTCAACCCAGACCTTCAAATTAAAAGGTCTGTGCCATTTCTAAGGCAGGAGTGTTGGAACTTGACTCCAAGCAATGAAATGTCATGCTTCAGTAGCTTGTCTCTGAAGCAACACATGGTTACTGCAACAGGAAGACCAGCAACTACAGGGTTGCATTGAACATTCAAATCTCAATATTTGGAACACATACTTTTGGGCACTTGGAAGTACAGAACAGGGTGTGGGCAGTTCTGTATAAATACCCACTGAGCAGATCACTGCAGGACATAACTTTAAAAGAAAATCACTCTAGACTGAGATTTTTCAAATGACTCTTCAAAGTGACAATTCTGGATCACTAACCTCAATTGGGGAAGAACTTGAAATGGTTTCGCTGTATCATGCAGATTTTTAAAAAAAACTAATTTCTCACGTCTTCTGTTTTTATTACTTAGAAGAGTTCAAAATTCATTAGCTGAAGTAGATTATGCATTACATTCTTACAACTGAAAATGTTATTAGATATGCTGTGGCATTCACCATAGTGAATCAGAAAACTAAAAAGTATTATACACTCAGGATATGGGCAACACTGGCAAGGCTGTTATTTATTGCCCATCCCTAGCTGCTCTTTAGCAATTGGTTCCAGGTCTTCTTGAATAGCTGCTTGATACAACTGAGTGGTTCATGAGACAACTTCAGAGTGCAGTTGAGTTAATCACACTCCTGAAAGATTGGAATCACATATAGGTTGCACCAGGCAAAACAAGTTACTTTCCATCTATATAAAAACAAAAAACTGCGGATGCTGGGAATCCAAAACAAAAACAGAATTACCTGGAAAATTCTGTTTTTGTTTTCTTTCCATCTAGGCCAACAGTGAACCTGTAAGGTTTTTATAACAATTTGACAGCTGCTTCATGGTTAATTCTATTCATATCAGCTTCTTATTACAAAATTATTACAAGGACAATTACTCTGGAGAGAATACAGAGAAGATTTACAAGAATGCTGCCAGGGCTTGAGTATTGCAGCTATGAGGAAAGATTGGATAGGTTGGGTTGTGTTCCTTAGAAGAGGAGGCTGAAGGGTGACCTAATTGAGGTGTACAAAATTATGAGGGGCCTGGATAGGGTAGACAGTAAAGACTTATTTCCCCAGCTTAAGGGTCAATTACCAAGGGGCATAGATTTAAAGTGACTGGTAGAAGGATTAGAGGGAAAGCTTTTTCACCCAGAGGGCGGTGGACATCTGGAATTCATTGCCTAAATTGGTGGTTGAGGCTGAACTCATTTAAAAGATACTTGGATCTGCATCTGAAGTGCTGTAACCTGCAAGGCTACTTACCAGGTGCTGGAAAGTGGGATTAAAACAAGCAGCTAGTTTGTTTTTCATCTTACTCTGGCCAGCACAGGACTGAATAGCCTCTTTCTGCGCTGTAACTGTCATGGTGGGAATTGAACTCACTTTTTCTGCATTATTGGTCTAGTAACAGAACCACATCACTAGGTTGGTACTTAACAGATTTGGGTACAGTAGTGTTGATAGTTGAAGTTTTACAGGAAAAAAAACGTGACACAGGAAATGTATGCTACATAAAATCTTTTTAAAAATATCATTTATACGATATTGTTAACTAAATTCTGATCTCACCATTTACAGAAATTATTTCACATCAAGATATGTAATTAAAAAGTTATGTACCATTGATATCCTTTTCCACCCACGTAAAGGTGATTCCTCCTTCTTTGTTGCTCTCACTAAAACGAAGAAGGAAAGTGCCTGGGGGTTTCACATTCAGTAAGGCTCTCTCTCTTTCTTTGCTTATGAAACCCATGATATACCTATTACAAAACAAATTAAATCATCATAAAAATTACAAATTTTATTAAAAGTAGGTCAAAGTTTGTGCACTGTGCCAAGCTCTGAATACTTGTAAGATCTACATCAAAATTTAACATAACAGATTGTAGTGATCTGTATGATTGAACATGACAAACTCGAAAACATAGGATTGTGGAACGAAGTATATTGTAATGCATTTAAGTACTGAGGGTCTGAAGTAGCAACAAGCATGTGAAGGATTACAAACAAAATTTGTATTATAGTAAATTCCTACCCATCATTCCACAGAGAAAGAATGAATTTCTTCACCAAGTCTATGATATTGTCCAGCCATACCCAGAATGAAAATGCTTTGCCTGGCATATTCTCCTGAATGAAGAAGAATTGAGGGAAATGTAAATTTTTTTTAAAAAATGAGTTTGCTTGTTCTTTAAATTTTTAGTTACTCAACTAAGAAAAAAGTCGCTATCCTGAAACTGCAATAAAATGAAATTGGTGCAATAAAACCTCTTTGCAGCCAGTAAAAAAGTACAATGCAGATATGCCAAATGAAAGATTATTTAGAAAAGTATCAGTTAAGGAACAACACCGAAATTATTCGGAGACTGCGGGCATTAAATTGGTAGAATGAATTTTCTGTCCAAAGTTTCTGCCAAATATTTGACAGAACAAGAAGAATTAAAACTTGAAACAAATAAAAAGTTATTTTTAAAGCAGGACTTTGACCAAAGAATGAATGGCAGTAAAGCAAGTTTAAAAATGAATAGCAAGTCTTTTGAAAATCATTAATTGAAGAAAAAAATGGGTGTTCACTCACTTTACAGAATTTTGCCCAAGTGATTTGGCACCCAGAGTAATTGACACCAGGACCTAAAAACCAGAACAAAACAATTTGAAGAAATCAAAAGAAATGAATGAAGCACTCAAAAATACAATGGAAAATACTTTAGGCATTGCAGTTTGACATGCTATCAACATTATCCTGCTTCAGTTACACTCATTGGATGATCATACAATAGTGTATGGAACAACCATAAAATGCCCCCAAGATGAAATAAGGTATTTGGTGGTAAACAGTCAATCACAAGGGAGAAAAAGGGTCGTTACAGATAATGAATTTTTTCATGAGCTTCAAGTTCATCATTTACTGCATTTGTTCTGGATGGTTCTATTTCTAAATCAATATCTTATGTTACTAAGGAAAAATGAATGAACTTTACAAAATTATTTATATCCCTTTATATAGCAGCTTTACACTTTGTTGAATAGTTCCTAAACACTTCTGAATGAATTACTTTCTAGACTGCATGACAGCACTCTACACCAACAAGATCCCAGACCGCAATGAGAAGAACCAGTTAATGTTTTTTTTGGCAGCATTTGTCAGCTTAAACACTGGGAGAACTCGTCGTAATTCTTTGAGTAATGCCACAGGCTCTTTAACAGGCAAACTTGATTTTTTAATATATTTATATATTCATTTTAATATAAATTAATATAAATATAGATTTAGTATTTCAAAAGGACAGAGCTCCAAGAAGTCAGCATTCTCAGTGTTGGTATGGGGATTGTAAGTAGATTTAACATTCTTAGAATTCATGCTAGACCATACAGTACGCAAAATATATACTCTACCAGTTTCAAATGCTGGAACATAATTAGCTTTAATAGACGACCTTGGATTCGTATTTAATTTTTCAAACAGAATAGACATGACAGCCTCTGTACAATTTTAGTGAAGGTTTAAACCATTTTTAACGGTAGAATAACAGAGGATATTTCTGATAAATTTGAGTGCTCAGACGTGCTACCTGGTGTATCTTCAGTGACAATTCTCTATTTCTATTACTCACCCAGCAACTTCTCGGCCAGTGTCCCTAGCTGCTCCATATTCAGGCCTCTTTTTGTGGTGGAAGAAAACTGCCAACTCAGAATCTCTGCTACTTGGTCCCATGTGGCAACTGGTGGTTTTGTGAAAAAGTTCACGTTCTGTTTGATGTAATTCACCGTAAGTCAGTTTGTGGCAGTGTGATAATGGCATCACCTTAAATGTTTTAATTTAGTACTTTTATCAACAGAACTAAAGTTGTTACATCTTGTATATTTATCACCTTTAAACTTTGTTACATAGACAGTGACTTTATTTCCATAAAATATACTAAATTTTGATTAATCAAAAATACTTGCCTATCGCCAAATAATTTAATATAAGATTTAAATCAAAATTAGGCAGTATTCTTGCCCAAAGTCAACTGTAATGTACAATACTTCCATTGCATTTAAGCAATGTTCATGACCATCTATTCCACCATTCCCCCCAACCACGAAAAAATGCAAAAATCCACAACCAGTTAAAACAGTTTTAAAAAGCGCACTTCAGGAATGTAAAAAAAATGAAGATCAAGGCAAACATTTCCATCCTTTCAGAAGCACAATTTTAGAACTATGACAATAAGTGACAATAAACAAAGCAAAGAATTTAGTGAATGACAAGTTTTGAAGGATGATCAAGTTTTCATTTTGACTTTGTAATCTCCCTGTAACATGAATGAAAGCATTAAAATATTGGCTACAGTCATATTTTCTGAACAGCAGATTAAGTTTTTGAAACTGACAGTGATTAGGTTACAACATTGATTGTGTGTATCAACACAGATTCTATATTAAACTCAGATAGCAATTAAGGTTACGATCTCTTTAGAAACCTAGAGGCAGATCTTGACTGTACAATCACTGTAAAATAGGTGAAAGCGAATTGGCAGCCTGTTTGACATCTCTTCCAATTTTTATTTCTATTTACTTCAACCTAGGTTATGTGCTAAAGTTCCTAGAGTAGACTTGAAACCAAGACCTTTCGACTCAGAACTGAACGTGCTACCACTGAGTCAAGGCTGACCTCAATGACTGAACACATATCCAAACAGTTCTGAGAAATTATGCTAAATATTGCAAAGTCGTGTATATGGTTAGACACTTCCCCAAATAGGACATACATTTTTTTTAAACCTTATATCACTCAATATGTACACATTGCACTCTATGCTCCCTTCCAAACTAAATCAGATAATTAAAGCATTTTAAGGTTCATACCTTTGGGTTATTGGTCAGCATATTATACCAAAGGATTGAGGCCCAAGCATTTGGCATCTGACAGATGTTGGAGATTACCACAACTGGCAGTGAAGAGGTCTGTTAAAGAATTTATATAGGTGGTTAATACTTCGACAAAAACTTGTCACAAACTCTGTAGATTTTAAAGAAAAACACAATATTTCATTTTGGTTTCTTCAAAACAGTACATTAGAGCATCATCTTCTGAAAAAAATAACACACTTGCAAAACAAAAGCAGGAATCCTATAGTAAAAGCAGAAAATGTTGGAAAAACTCAGCAGCATCTGTGGAGAGAGAAACAGAGTTAACGTTTCGAGTCCGTATGACTCTTCTTCAGAGCTTCAGGGTTTTCCCAGCATTTTCTGTTTTTTATTTCAGATTTCCAGCATTCGCAGTATTTTGCTTTTATCTAGGAATCCTGTAATCTGGCCTCCCGAGTTTCCTTCTATGCTGCCTTGAGGGATAGAAATAATGGTGATCCATATCACATCTCATCTGAAAAGAGTTAGGACCAAATACAGTAGCTTGTGTTAAGCATAACTCATCAACATTTAAATACATGGCACAGTGCTTGTTGCAATTTAAAAGCTAAGGTGATGGCACAATCACAAAAGTTGGAAATGTGAAGTTATGCCATAAAAGTCCATTAAGATGTAAATGTGCTAATCAAAAGGTAACTTAAACAACAAGCAAAAAAAAATTAAAACAAATTTGAGCAAATAAATTAATAGAAATGCAAGCAATAGGAAAGCTGAAATAAATTAACAAAACTAACAGATGGTACAATATTACTATAACACACCTCCAAATCAATTTTAAGTCCTTGATGATAAACTTCTGTCTCAAAGGTTATTAGATGTAGCTCCTCAGTGACAATGAGGGAAGCCTGAAACAACAATATGGAAACATAATTACTTATAAGCAAACAGTATTCCAGATAGAACAATTATCTCTTATCTCTCATGTAGAGCATTTGGAAGTTGTCAAAAAGGAACAATCCCTCCAGTAATAAAACATGCTCTTCCTCTCTATTGCAACATGTGTAGTGTCAATTGCTAGTTACTATGGGGACAGTGACAATGACTCTTTTGGGAGAAAGGTGGGAAGCATTTATCCACAATTAGGGAAGTCTCGGGCAAAAGCTATGCAGCAAACAAATTACTTCCATTTTGAAGTACACAAAACTGTGCTAAGAGTAGCACCCATTCAAACTGAACTCAGGATGCCCCTAGGTTTATGAACAGCAAACTATGATAGGAAACAAATCCTAACATTGATGCAAAAGTTAACTGCATTGGAACAGAACTGCACAATGGACGGTGTAATAAATTCTAGTTGCAAGAAACTGTAGATTTTAAATCTGTACTCACATCACTACTAGCTCTGCCTCCATTTCCACATCTCTGCTCTCTGAGTGTCTGGAAGAAGAAGTCATTGCTTAGATAACATAAGATGATGTTATACTGTAATGCCTGATTAAAAACAAGAAAACTTCCGATTTTGAGAGTTCTGTTACAAGTGGTACACTTAACAGTGCCAAATTATCCAGCTTGTATTAAAAAAGTTGACTCAAATGAATCCTTTAGTTCATTATTAAATAGGAAGGTGCTCCTTCCTATGCAGGACTCAGTCTACAAGTGATGAGTTCACTTTGTGTCAGTGATTCACTATCCCTTGTAATTTGATATCCCTTTAATTTCATTATAGCTTAATCTGTAATGGATGTCCTTTAAATTGTTATAGAATAATGTATGTGGCCAAGTTTTATGCTAAGAAAATGGAATATACCAAATCTTTGTATCACTGGATTGTAGAACTGCAATGGTACATCACTAATTGCATCAAAAGGTATATATGGCAGAAAGATGAAATTCTCTCACACACTTTGAGCAGAATTTAATCCAGGCGACGGGGATTTCACCCATTGGCTGGGGAGCTGGCGAGGTTGCTTCCACTGGGAAAGGCACTCCATATTAAGTGCCAGTTAGACATGTTAGGGCCCATTTTAATATTTAGAACACCGTTAATTGCCCACTTAAGGGCCTCAATTAGCATCTGGGCAGGAAGGCCATCAACGAACCATCCCCCTCAACCACCCTGCCAGACTTAAATCAGGCAATGGTGGAAAGGCAGCAGGATTCCCACCCCATCCCACCCAATTAAATGCCCCCTCAGCCACCAAACTCACTTTTGGGGAGCATTAAATCTTGCCCTTAGATACTTTACCACCAATACAAACTAAGCTTTTAAACATATAGTGAGTGAGTGGCCTGTCGTCATTATTTACATGTAGACATCTATATGTGGATTACGTAAACGGTTTAAAGCATTTATTTAAGGGTGGTTTCCGCACAATACTTATCAAATGTATTGCTGAAAAAAAGAGACATCGCTAAGCTTTTCGTCCTGCACTCAAGACACTCGCAAGAATACCATTACAAAGGGGAAAACAACAATTTCTACTGTATGTGAAGAGAGTGCTGATTGGGTGGCAAGTGGCGTTGCCGTGGAGAATGCACCAGTGATGGTGACTGACATTTAACTGCCAACACGAGTGGTATTCGCCACTAACAGGATGCTGTCGTCAAGTCAAAAAGATGTTTGGCCCATCACACAAATGAGTAATGTGGTATATGAATTTCAGTGCCAGTGTGATACTTGGGATGTATGGCCAACATACTTAAGGCTGACAGATTGTATCAAACAGGATGTCCCAGCCACTGTTCACAAAGCACAGGGTACAGACTCAGGGGGCAAAGCTCAAAACACAGTGCCCAACGTTGGATGTGATTCCGCGAGTGAACAACATTCGCCAAATAATTCTCAATGTGCTAAGAATTACGCTGACAGCCAATTTAAGATTGTCAGTCAGGCTCGCAGTGTGGTGCATGTGTGTGCACTGGAAGCTACATAATTTAATACACAGGCTCTGTTCTTTGCAGATAGAAAGAACATGCACATACGTTGCACCTGTTTCAGCTAAACAAAATAAGTGATAGCCATTCGCTGAATCATTCCTCAAGGCAATGCCTTGACCAATCAGGTTCAAGCTGCCTGGTTTAAATTTCAAACAATGCTTGGCAGTTAACTGTCAGCCACCATCACCGGTGCATTATTCATGGCAACACCACTTGCCAACCAATCAGCATCCTTTTCACAAACAATATAAGTTGTTATATTTCCCTTATATCCTTGCAAGTGTCCTGATGAGTGCAAGACAAAAAGCTTAGGCATGTCTCATTTTTTTCAGCAATACACAAGCTCTCTACTACCACATTACTTACCAGATGCTTAAATTCTGCTGACAGACTTCCATTGTTTGATTCTTCCATATTCATAACTTTTGTATTGGTTCCCAATATGTTGAATTTCCGTGACCTAAGATAAAGGTATGATAAAAATGTAGTTGACATTCAAGCTGGTATTCTACGAGTACATGAGAGAATATTCCAGTACAACAGATCTTTTGCTCTCAACTAATTTTAATCCTCAATTTAACAAAAATTACTTTGAGATCAACAGCTTTCTTCAGCCAAACCAAGAGTATAGTTTATGTACCCTGAAGCAAGCCATAACTAGTTATGGTTGCTTTGCCACCAAGAGGTGTTATAAGAGATGATATACTAGCAGAACTATATATGGTACTTATTCTGTATGCATAGTATTTTGCAACTCTGATGTTACCAAAATATTACTAATTTTTTTAAACACACAAAATAATAGAATGAGAATACAAGTGCTCAATGTAAACATGTAAACTTCTCAATGCATTTTAAATGCTGCAGTTGGATTTAATGTAACCATGTGTCTGTTACGAACACCTGAACTAGCAATCAGACAAGTGCAATCTCCAGAGAACTACCTGATTTGCATTCTTAAGCCTGGGAATGAATGATAAACAATTTCACTGTATAAATGCCTAATGTATTGCACCAAAATGCTCTTTACACTATTTTAAACTGAAGTGTTAAGAAAACTCTAAAGTTACTGCATTTTTTCCCTAGGCTAATGTAAATGGAATTCAGCTAGTGTGCCTCAAAAATAGCTTATAGTTTCTGCAGCTTCACAAATACATTTAGACTGCATGGACTGACACTCCAGCCAACCAAATTATGGGTCCTCTGAAAGGCAATGCAAATTTTATTTGTTGACTCCAATCTGGGATGCAAAGCATATCTTCTCAAGTGGTGCAGCAATCCATGCAGTTCAGGGCAATTAGGACTGGGCAATGAATGCAACCCGGCCATCATCACTCATATCCACAGAAAACATTTAAAAACCTTTGATGTGCAAATACTGGACATGGCATTGCCTTTGCTCAAGAGTTTTATGTCCAGGATATCTTCTTGCCTCTTTGAACTGACATGATTGACTGTTATTTGCTTAGAGGCTTCTTAGGCTGATATTTACAGTATCTTCAGCTTGGCTGGATAGCTACCAGCCAAGAAAACGAAGGCAAGGACATGTACCTTGTTCATGTACAGATATTCTAAGAAAAAGTCTTGCAATATATTGAACTGATTTGAAACTTTGTACCACTGGTTTCCTACTGCTCTCCTGTCCTTGTGTGTAAATTAATAAATTCAACTTGTAATTTTAGCCTGAACAACAGGCCTAGCAGTATGTCTGGCAACGTCTACCCATGGGAGAGGACATAGCTGTCTGCTGGGCAATCCGTACAACTTGTAGTGCTAGGTTCTTCAGTAAAAAGGCAATTGCTAGTTTCATGGCACACTGCTCTTGCTCACACCACCAATAAGGTTGCAAATTAGGGATTGTGGATACTATACACAGTGAACACAAACAGAAAGCTCCAAAATAACATTTAGCTGGCAATGAAGAGAGGATGGGCAAAAAAACTCACCCCCTTAGTGCAGAACCATCTCCAGAATCCCTGGAATAAAATTGAGAGAAAATGCTAAGTGTATATTCTGTTTCAGTCCATGGTTGTGTGAACTCAGATGCAAAACAGAAAGTAATGTGAATTAACATTTATGAAACTGAATTAGATTTTTTTAGTTTTATTAGATATTCTAAAGTAGCTTATTTTCCCCAGCTAAAAAAAAATCACACCAATGGTCACCACAATAACACTATATTTGATGTTGGCGATAGACACAGTTACTATCATGATTCTCCTGGTAACACATTGAACTCTTGATCTTGGGGTTACAAACCCAGTACCATAACCACTTGGCTATTTAGGCCAAGCTGGGGACACATTGAAAAGGTACAAAATCACCCATCCCAAAACAGCCTTGTCCAGTTTGGAATCGGTATCAGCAGACTCAATGCATTGGGTGTTGGCTCCATGCATTATCAGACAATGAAGGACACTTGGCCTTCATGTGCTCTGCACCCCCAATTTCTGCCTGAAGTACTGTTGCACAACACTCTTGAGAGCACAAAATGCTCATTAAAGAGAGAATGCATTTTAATAAGGCTCAAACTCCAAAATACAGTTGGAATGCCTGAGCATCACACTAGACAGTTAAGCACCTGTTGATGAGGAGTAACATGGGAACAGCAGTAGGCCATTCAGCCCTTCACGCATGTTCTGCAATTCAATTAGATCATGGCTGATCTGTATTTCAATTTTCTTCCTCCAAATCCTGATAGATCTATCTTGAAAATATCAACCTTGTGGGAGAGAGCATTCCAGATTTTGACTATCACGAAAAAGTGCTCCTGGCCATCACTCCCAATCGGTGAAGTTCTTATTTTGAGATTGTTTTCCTCTTGGTTTTCTGAATCTCCCATATCATGTCCCTTTAACATTTTAAACATCTCAATTAGGTCAGCCCTCAACCATTGAAACAAGGATTTACAAGCCAAGTTTATGCAAACTATCCTCATAAATTAACCCTTTAAGCCTTTTAACCTGTACTCTTCCAAGACCAATAAATTCTTCCTGGAGGTGCTCTGCCTGAAATTGAGCACAGTAATCCAGATGGGCTCTGCCCAAAGCTCTGTACAAATGATACATAGCTTACTCTCCTTTGTATTCTAACCTCCTTGAAACGAAGGCAAACATTCTAATACTTAAAAAAAAAATAATCCCCTGGAGACAATATATATAGGTGGCAATAGCTGTTTTATGCAATACTTATGCAGGAAACCCAATCCACAACCTCAGCTCATCATATGTTAACAAGTTAACCTCACATTATTGGGCAAGATCAACTCATTCATGTGTAGGTGCTGCTTAGACTGCCTTGTTGGTCCTCATAAGCTGAATGTTTCAAGGCCTCCTGATGTATGAAACAAGGAAAACACAACAAATTCACTATTAAACCTGTCATTGTATCAGCCAAGGGGACACCTACAAGCAAGTGTGCATTACTATAAAATATTGACTCACCATTTTAACTAATATAAAGCTTTGTAAAAAATATGCACAACTATTGGCAAAAATTATAATAAATAAGTACTGAGGGGGAATCATAACCTTATGATGGAGGAGGTTAACTATTAAACTTAGCAGCATATAGGTTCATTTGCACTCACTTGTCAATGGCAACCTTGATTTTAAGCTGGTAATTCAACTCAGGGAATTTAACCAGCAACCTGTGAACAGAAAATGTGCAGTAGATATAATAAGTGTGATAGTTACGACAGAATAAAGCATAAATACCATTACCTTGTACTGTACAACGTATGCAAACAATCTTCATGAACTGTGGACCATATGCACAAAAGCTTTCAGGCAAATAACATTAAAAATGCATATATTTAACACCAGGAAACTACTTACTGCTATAACAGTTTCTTCATAGTAGGGAAATTACCTCACTGAAGGATTGAATTGAGAAAGGGTCCCTCAATATTTACTTGCAAGATGATCATGAAATAGTCATCCTGCCACTTTCACTTCAATGCAAAGTAGTTTTAGCTGCATAGTAGGGCAAATTTTGATGTCAGGATCTGTTGAGCCCCTGAGCACACTAAAAAACAAGCAATGTGAAAACTATTCTTAAGACAGGGTTTCACTTGCTTGGGATTCACACACCAGTTGTAGGCAACTCAAACCTCATGTGAATCCACATTTCACTTACAACAATGCAGCTCTCACTCGACTGCAATGAAGCATCAACTAGAGTACTGTAGTGGAATTTTAACTCAACTTTCAGAAAATTAGACTTAGTCAAGGTGATACATTAAATGCAGGCATCGAACCAAGTCAAATCTCTTTTAGATATCCATTGATGAAAATTTCAGTAGTAGTGAAGGCAAAAATATAAAGTCACTGAAGTATTATAATTCCTAGCAATGATTGCTTTAAATACTCCTAGGAAAGTGGCGTTTTTTTAAACAAATACTGATCGATGATAATCAACTAAAGTATCAGAACTGACATCTAACAATCCAG
Organism: Carcharodon carcharias; assembly: GCF_017639515.1. Taxonomy (NCBI): domain Eukaryota; kingdom Metazoa; phylum Chordata; class Chondrichthyes; order Lamniformes; family Lamnidae; genus Carcharodon; species Carcharodon carcharias. The sequence continues at coordinate 17,285,294 of NC_054489.1, forward strand.
GTGAGTGCTAGCCAGCAGAATTCACTTGATACTTTTGCTCTTAAGGGCTACTATGCCATGTTCTCAATAAGTACTTTTCTACCTACCTTACTTTTGTTGTGAACTGCACGCCAGTTTTGATCACTAAGGGACGGTCTGGATGCATTGGCATGCACGGTTGTCTCTCCACGACAAAAGCACTGAGGACAGAAACAGTTTAAGTAAATCTGCAACTATACAAGACTGGGCAATTTGATGGTAGTCTGGTGGGACTGTGCTACTACATCATCTAATGGACCTTGTTCGAATTCCAGCTTGGATGGTGTAGAGCTATTCATTCCTCACCACCCACCCTCTCTTCATCATTTTCCAGTTGATGATCTTTTTTAACATCATTAGCAGCAGCAAATGGCAATAAAGAAAAATTATAACTAGCAGAATTGGGAAAAACTTAGTTATCTAATGGATTAACATATTGCACTTTCCCTTCTATGAACTGGATTTGCACCCATCTCAAGACCAAGGGGGTAAAGGTTTTCTTTCTGCCAGTTGTAAAGCAAATAAATTTTGGCTTTCTAAATTCAACTCCTAGTGAATACATTGCAAAAAACATCAAAAGTGAGGCACAAAAGGATGCAGTTATAACACTGGGGATTAGTAATCAGCTCAGATTCATTCTCTTGTTGCTTTCATGCATCTTACACTGACTACGATAAATAGCTTGGTGAAAGATATGGAAATATCCACGTTCATCTAATTGCTTTCTCAACCAGATCTCAAAATCATAAATTGAAGCAAAAGGTTAGGTGAAAAGGAAAACTCTGAAATTAATCCAGTTTGCTAAACTAATTATAAGTACAAAGCACATATTTAAATACTAGGGTGGAAAATTACCTCATTACATTTTCTATACTTCAGATCTCACTTTTCATAATTCTATTATCTTACAAATATTAACTTATGATCCCGCAAGATTTAAAATAACATTTTAATACAGAGCAAAGGGCTACTTAAGATTGGAAGGAAAGAGCAACATCCATAAGATTGAAGTACCTTTTAATTAAGCTCCTAAATAATTCAACAATCCTCTCCTCCAGCACTGGTCTGTGGTGAACAATAGGATCACCTTTGTAAGAAACCTTTTGTTGTAGTTCTTCCAGTTTCTTAATCTGCTGTCGTGTTTGGAGTTGAGACTCAGCCAAAGATGTAATCCTGATAACAGGCAAAAAACACACATTGTGCCATGTGGATAGTTGATTTGTAATTACTCTCTCCAATAAAATATCTGAAATATAGATGTAGGTAGGTATTACATAAAAGGCAATATTAAAAAGATTCTCAGTTACCAACATATTTCATACCAGTTTTCAAGACGGTCAAGGCAGATATTGGGTGGACCTCCTATACAGGCTATTTGTTGCCGCCTTTTCCAGTCAGCCAATTCTTCATCGGTCAATGTCTTCTGTACAAACTCCATAGTAGACAGTAGGGCAGCTAGGTCAGTGACGATTTGCTGTTCGAAAGGAAGATTTTATGGCAAGAATAGAAATTACTTTGAAAAATTTGAACTGAGAAACAGTTTTACAATAAGCAAAATAGAAAAACTCCTGAAGATTAAGTATAGTTATTTTAAAGAACTGTACCCTCCTCATCTGATCCAAAGCTGTCAACATCTGTTCCAGCTGTGCCATCTTTTGCCTTGTTGCTGCTTGTGAATTCCCATTCAAATCTTGCACATCTGTTAACATTTAGAACAAGCAAGCTGTTTTCATGAGATATGACAATGCACTACAATTTCAATTATCTAATTTCCAGACACAACCCCATTATTCATTTACTTTATAGTATTACTGTTGGATTCTTTTAAACCAGTTATCAGAACCACTCACCTCCTTGGCTTTTCAGGGTCTTATAGTTAAAATCAAAATCATCCTGTAGGTTTTCAAGTACTTTAATCTTGTGCTCAAGATCCTGTAAAACAAATATACTTATGCCTTTTATTTGCCATGACATGGTTAGTTGCAAACATCATTTAAAACAAAACTAATTTTAGTCCACAGAGTCTCTGAATGGCACATTATTTACATTAATGTAACTTTAAATTTAAAGGATATCGTTCAAAATGAAAGCCAGAATGTGTTTCATACTGCACTGAATTTTAAAGAGAATGCCCAAACTAAGGGAGTATCTGGTGCTTAAATTAAAACTCAATATAAAGGTATTGGAACCTCAATTTCAGTAGTAAACAGTGGGGCATGAGTAGTGTGGCAGAATAGATTGGTGGGGCTAAACAGCCTACTTCTGTACCTATATTCCTAACAATAGCTAAGGATTCCCATAGAGCAAAGCAGTTTTGATACATGGATTATTAATGGATTATTCTAAATGATCCCCCTTATCTTGTTTGGCAATTCACTGTGCAAATGTACACCATACTCAGGCTTTAGACTTATCAGATTTTAACCCATCTAAAAAGCTTATTACAAATCTTCAACTGCCAATGATTTTCATTAACACAATCGGCTAAGTACACTTGTCTAAACAGTAAAATTGGTTTAAAAATGTCTACGCTGAGCAAGGCCTAATCTGTGCCATTATAATTTTTTTTTTGTCTGACTATCATTCATCTTTGTAAACCCTACACTTCTAAATAGCAATTTTCAATTTATTCGGCATTGTAGAGTTATAAGATTCCCCATTTACTACTGCAACAGTTCAAATCAACGTATGAAATTAAATCTGTATTTTTTCAGTGACTCAAATGGACTCACCTGTACCCTCTTCCGTACATCCTGCAGATTATGTTCAAGAATCTGTTGTTTCTCAGTTACCACAGAGCTGTGATGTGGTGACTGCCCAGCTTGCTGGAAAAACATTTTAAATAGTTAATTCAAGGTACAAAAATTAGGAATGCCAAATTTACAAAACATCCATTTCAGCACTATTTTAATATGAACACATCTTAGATAACTTTAATAAAGTAATGGATAATAATCAAAAAACTAGGAGGGAAATGAGAAGATTATTTTTGTTTGTTTAAGAAGCGAGTTACGGTGATCCGGAATATACTGCTTGAAAGGGTAGTGGAAAGTAGATTCAATACTATCTTTCAAACGGAATTGAATATATGTTTAAAAAAGGAAAAAAAAAATCAGGGCTATGGGAAAAGAGCAGGGGAGTAGGATAAATTGGATAGCTCTTTTGAAGAGCTGACATAGGCACGATGGGCGGAATAGCCTCTTTCAATGCTGCAAGATTCTATAGTTATACTGAGTTTCTACAGTGCATTAATGCCACGTGATAAACTGGTTCAGAGATCATTGAAAAATGAACTAACCTGGGAAGATTACCACCACAAATAAATCTGTCTACCTGTCACGACTCACTGGGGACAGTGCGCTGCACAAGCTCCACTGCTCCCCGAGCCGACGCAAATGTAAAAAGTTTGATTAAACCACCAAATTGCCCAACTCTACCGAACTGTTTAATTTAGGTTAACAGAATACGAGAGCACCAGGTTTGTACACTTAACAAGTAAATAATTTGTCTGTAATCGGTAACAAAAGAAAGAAATATGAACTGCTAACTTTTAACTCTATGACTTAAGCTCTACCTACCCCTTCTTAACCCCTATACACAAACACACACACATAAAACATGGATTTTACGGGTGAGATAAAATAGTTCAGTAGCACCAATCCAGAGTACAGGATTAGACTTCATTTCATTTCTATATACTAGCTTATATTTCATCTTATATGTCTTAGTTCTGATGAAGGGTCATACGAACTCGAAATGTCAACTGTATCCCTCTCCGCAGATGCTGTCAGACCTGCTGAGTTTTTCCAGGCATTTTTGTTTTTGTTTTAGATTTCCAGCATCCACAGTATTTTGCTTTTATCTACAGGATTAGATGGGTTGACTTCGATTGATATCTTCCAAAATTCTTGTAGTTTGTTGTTGATGACCCAGGGTGGTCTCCCAGCACTTTCAGTCTGTGGTTCACTGGTTAAAAACTTGCTTTTCAATGTCTCTACTGATTTTCCCCTTTTCCTCTTGACAGGGTGTTTTTCAGAGAGAGCAGGTTACAGAGTTAAGAAGAAAAAGCCAGCTAGCTAGCCTTGTAGACTTACTGGAATCTTACACACACAGGAAGGAGAGGTTTTAGGTGCGTTCTTGCAGGCTAGGACCTCTGCTCACTATCACACAAAACCTTGGTCACCTGATTAGAAGCCAATTAAAATGCTGCTGCTAGGCAGTTCCCCTTTCCAGCACCATTTTGTCCAACCTGGCACACACTGTTCCAGGAGATATCAACATTGTATATTCCTCACCCTGCGCCAATAAACATATCTTTCAACTTCAGCCATGGTAGTTTTTAAAGCCACCATCCAACTTTAAAACCAAGTCCAAAAAAAATAAAAATAGGTTCTTTACACCATCCAAATACTAGAAAAGAAAGTCCTGAACACAAGTATCCCAACAACCTCACTTTTTGGCCTTAATTGTTTGAGTTGCAGAAGAGGTTACTCAAACCCATCAGCTGCTACAGTAAGTTCAACAATTTTTATCTGGCATAGTGATGTTCTACATCCAGTGAGAAGACAACCTTAGACAACCATTTAACTGCAAAGATTGGCACATTGGTGCAGGTGATGGTGGCCTGGTGACTCTGCAGTCTAAAGCCCATTTACCTACCCTCTCAGATGAAAGCTATGTAGACATACAAACACATCTTAAACAAAAAATCAGTGGTTCAATATTACTATTGAATAATACATTTACATGCTTCAAATCCCAACTATGTTAACAATAGATTTCTGATGCCCTGTATACAGCTGTGCTTGAATTTTACTTATATCTTTCACATTAATTCCAAAAATCCTACCTGTATTATGCTTCTAAAGAAAATGCTTTTACTTAAAGTTGAATAGAATTACAACCAAAAGAAGGGATCATAGAAGTTAATTTGTTCAGAGAGAATGTGTGCATACAGATTTATGATAATTTGGTTGGTAAAACATTCCAATCACACTTCATTCACCTGTGACACAGATGTAGCAACTTGAAGAAGTCGGGCTTCTTCCCACAAGCATCGAGCTATAATGCGTGCAATCTCCATAGGCCTCTCCAAATATCTATTCTGTAAAAATAAAATGGTAAAAAGAAATAAAGTCGTGACAAATCCCCTAAAAGAATTATAATTAATTGATTTTCCATAAAAGTCAGCGTCCAAAGCTCTGCTTATTTTAATTAATTTATATCTATTTTGAGAGTCTAACTCCTAAAATCTTGCGAATGGCAGCTACCAGATGGACTCAATTTTACAATATTAATTTTGGCTGTTCGTTACTGACAACATTCTTGGCCCTGGTAGTCATGATGGATATCTGACTAAGTTCGAAAGAAGTGAGTTTCATTTATATGAAAGCCTGCTACACCAAGGGATGATAATATCAGCAGGAAACAAAAGCAGCAGCTGGGGGCTATTACTAATATGGCTGAAAAAAAGAGACATGTCGAAGCTTTTCATCTTGCTCTCATGACAAACTTCGCAAGAATGCCAATATAAGAGGAAAACAATAATTTATACTATCTGTGAAGAGTGCTGACTGATTGGCAAGGGGACACTGGTTGGTAGAGTGCCATGGAGAATGCACCAGTGATGGTGACTGAGTTAACTGCCAAGCATTGTTTGAAATTTAAACCAGGCAGCTTCAGCTTGACCCTAATTTGTCAAGGCATTTCCCAAAGGAATGAGTCAGCCCTTTCGGACCCTATTCTTTGCAGACAGAATGAAAATGGACACATATGTTTCACGTAAACAAAAAAAGTCGCAGCCATTCACTGACTCATTCCTCAGGGCAATGCCTTGATCAATCAGGGTCAAGCTGCCTGGATTAAATTTCAAACAATGGATGGCAGTTAACTGTCAGTCACCATCACTAGTGCATTCTCCATTGCAAAGCCTCTACCAATCAGAGTCCACTTACCAACCAATCACCACTCTCTTCATACAGTATAAATTGTTGTTTTCCCCTTATATTGGTATTCTTGCGGAGTGTCCTGATGAGTGCAAGATGAAAAGCTTTAACATGTCTCTTTTTTCAGCAATGCTCAAGTTCTCTACTATCAAACGACCAATACAAATACTTCCCCTCCATGAGCAATATGTAAACGTGAGCCTATAAAGCCACTAAAAGATAACTAGCCTTGTGCTGAAGCAACTGCACATTCAGGACAGATACCTACATCTCAGGAATCCCAGTTTATACAAACCTAACCTCTCTTCACCCTTTTCAAATAAATTAAATACAGAATTTATAAACTTCTCCAAAATTTTCATTGAGTGTTCAATGGTCCCAAGTATTTTTAACACACATGCATGTCTGAAGTTTGAGTTCTACTTTTTATAATAGGCCTCTAAATGTAAAATGTGGACCTATTGTTCTTCAATGAACTTTATAAATCTGAAAGACAGCATTTATAAAATTAAAACAACAGTTTTTTTCAAATCAGGTGGAAGTACTCGGCCTCCATGATTATTAATTTTCCATTTTTAATCAAGACTCACATAAATCTATCATTGGTACTACAAACCTGCAGGTACTGTTTAATCTTCCGCAGATTGTGCTGATAAAGGACATTCGATTCCTGCAGAAATCTGCTGTACTGTTGATCAATCTCACCCAACAGATTATGGAACACTATTGTAGCATGCGATTCCTTGCTGGCAGCATATGCCCTAGAAGGTTAAAGAGTGACAGAATCCGTATTTCAATCACCACATTTGCAGCTTCATTATAAAAAGAACATTATGGATAATGGCAAACAAAACAGAAAATAAATCAAAACAAATTTATAGATTAAAAGAGGGTTCCATAAAACTGAAATTAGAATATATTTGATGGCTTACTTGGAAAGTAAATGAAAAATGAGCAACTGGGTTATTACCGTTGTACTTTACATATATTGGTTTACTACAATCTGAAGATACTAGCTTGGAATTTCCTCAAGAGTTGCTCCTGTTCAGTTGCAGTAACTCCAGAGGCATAATGGGTTTTTTTTGCTGTACGTCTAGTGAAGTTACAAATATAGAACAGGGAAACTATGGGGAAATTTCTGTATTTGCTGCAATAAGACAAAAAATAACATATAATTTCTAACCAGAGTATTTTTTTAATGGAAACCAGCAAAGAAAAATATAGATTTATTTTGATGAAGAATAATGGATTTTCAAAAAAAATATATCTGGGTTGAAAGTTCCCCAGCAGCCTTCAGGTAATTCACCAATCTAGTGCTCACTCATGGTTAAATGTGCACTTACAACAGATGGTAGGTCATGGACCAAGATTTGACAACACAGTGAATTTTCTCCCTCCAGAGCCCAAGGGCACAGCTCTGATGGCTCTATCACAGCCCCAACTGAGGCAAGAATGACTGAGATTAGTATGTCTGATTTTTAAAAATCAAAATAAGAAAGAAAAAGTTTTAAACACTGCAAAGAAATGTCTCCCCCATTCACCCTGCCACTCCAAGGGGGGACATCTTGTACAGCTCTTAAATTTTTTTCTTTTTTTTGAAACAATACCTTATGCATAAAATACCTGGAAGAACATTCAAAACATTTCTAAATCGCCATCACAAAAAGTGCAATCAGGTTCAACTCTTACACATGGATCACAAGGTGCTTCAATACAATGAAAATTACAATCATTCCAATATGGTCATTACAGACAATCAGACAATGCAATGGTATTGGAGTTATCAACATACATCATGTTGCACTCTGAGGTGCTTGAATACAATTATAATACAATTAGTATTCAATGCATACCTTTCTTGTACAGCTTTTAAATTCTGAATAATTGCCATACGTACCAATCCTGTGTTTCAATCCAAGCTGCCAGAAATTGCCTCAGCTCCATGGGGAAGCTGTCACTGTAAAGTTGGTGCAGCTGTTCCAGATATCTGGTATCCAACTGCTGTAACTGATTCCACTGTGCCATAGTTTGAGGAAATTACAGAAAGCTGAAAAGAAAAAAAAGCTATCTTGATAAGCTACCATCTGTCATGTATGCCTAACAGCTTTTCTCACAAATCAAGCCAGTCACAAAAGAACAGCCCTTTCAAAACATGCAGATTACATAACCTTTGCAGCTCCTTGAAGAGAGCATCTATTCATAAAATGTTGCCTTTTAGAGGTGCTTAAAAAATACTAGCTTTTAGATTTAGCACTATGAACCCTAAACATCTTCAAAACGTTTTTCCTGAAATTCAGTGTTGCAGTCATCTCCTTCCACAGCTTTGTAGACCAAAGCACCAAAATTTCCAGAAGTTGTAGGTCAGATTTTAAATTACAAAGTTGGGGATGCGGCATTGCAGAAATATTGCAACAGTTCAGGATATGATGCAACTCTACCAACAGTATTGTGGACTGCACGTTGTACATATTTCCACACAACTGTCATTTTAGGGAAATATATACTTGGCTGTTGATTTTTTTTTCTGTCTTTAAATCAAAGAGAGTTTCATTTGTCCTCAACTGAATTACTGCCAGTAATGACAACTAACAGACATGAAAACAAACGTCACTCCTTAGAAATGTATGAATCGCCAATATCGATATTTAAATAATTCTGTTATTCAGCCAGTTGATATAATTGATGAAATTTAATAAAATGACACAGAAATAACACTTTGTTAATTTACTGGCATAATATAAAAATACAGAAACTACATGATTCTACTTAAAGAGTGGAATCCTTTCAGATCCTTTAAGGTCTGTGAAGCCTTTAATTTAATTTTAATTTAACCTGCATTTTAACCTAGGTGTTTCTAATAGAGTAAAATTAATGGTTACTTTTGTTTTCCTTGTGTGGAGCTATGCTTTAGTTTTAACACTACCCTCACATAGCTCTATTTTTAAAAATACTGTCACCATTGCCATTAATCAGGGAAAGAGGAAACGAAATGCACAAGGCTATTCGGTCAGAATTGTTTTCTATTTTGTTTTTACTTTCCTGCGTAGAGAATTCTGCTTGTGAATTGGCTGTTCTCATTACTATGCACCAAGCAGGAAACTGTGCCTCAGCAGCGGGATTTTTGTTTTTGTTTTGGTAAAAATGAGCTATAGTACAGCAGAAATGTCACCACCTACTCTACCTTATTTTGCTGCCAGACTTTTCCTTTTAAGTCTGATGCGTTAGTAACAAAATTCCCCAGACAGGAGTTAAACCACATGTGCTTTCTTCAAAAGATTTAACATTTTACTGAATAAAAGGTGTATCCAATGTACGTGGTAAAAATAGAAGAGATTGTGCTTGCTTCAAGTTGAAACTCTTTCTCCAAACTAGGACAATACAGAGAACTTTTGGGAGTTAAAAATTCCTTCCTGTCAGTGGTGCAAAACAGGCAATACTGGATTGGCTGCCTGTTAGATGCAGCATCCAACATTCAGTTCCACTGAGTGCCATAGAACTAAGGCCTAAATTTTCATAATGACAGAGAGCCACTTCATCATCACAAAAATGATAGAAGAGGTTGAAATACCTGCTCCTGAACATGGCACCTAACATTTTTACAGGGGCGGGAATGGGGCCCGGTTAGGATTTGCACGTGCAGGATTCATGCAGCCAGCTACCCATATAAAATAGCAGCTGTCTCCAGTCATGTCTGATTTTTGTTAACCAAGAATGTGAAATAGTACGTGTGCAGATGATACCTGGTAGGAGCGAGTTAAAGTTTTGCAAAGTCTTTGAGAGGTGGGGTACCCTTTTGGATATGGCTCCCGAATACCTTTGGGGGAGGCCGCATACCCTTTGGGAGTGACAGGTACCCTTTGGGAGTGACAGGTGCCCTTTGGGGTTGTTAAAGCTGGACATGAATGTGTGTAAAAAGTGCATAAACTTATTGGAACTAACAAGAGGAACTGTCAAGCTGTCCAAGGCATTTAAACTGCCTTCCCTTTAAATCTTTGAAAAAACTGTGTGGCATGCTAAAAAAAAATCATTGCTAGCTAATGCACTCTGTTGACATAAGCCTGAGGGTTGCTATTACTGGATTTGGGCTGCATGACTGATTTCACAACCTCCCATTATCACAGCTGGGTGGTTTCCATTTCAGTTTAACTGGCAGCTCCAAGTGGTTATAGACTCTTTGAAGTGGGACTATGAATTCTAATGCTTGTTTTTATAAGGATTGAGCACAAGAATGAAATATTTGTTCTTATAAGAGATTATTTATTGGAGGCACATAAATGTAGTAAATAGGTTTTTATGAACGACAGTGTTTTTTTAAGAAGAACAAAGTTTATTTATTTATTTAATCTCAGCAAGGCTCCTGAGGTCTGTCCATGCTTGATACTGGGTGAGTTAGCATGGTAGATGTAAGGGCAAAGGATGATGGATGGGGACCATGAGTTGGCACAGGGGTTATAAAGGGGTGAGTAGAGGCACATAGGTTGGCATGGAGGGTATGAGGGGTCATGGGGTGGGTAGAGGGCATGAGGTGGCATGGGTTGACATGGGTAGGGCATGGGGAATGTGTGGGGGGTGAGGGGATGTGAGCAGCGATGGCTTTTTTTAAAAAAAATACTTTTCGAAAAATCTTTGTCAAAGTGCTCGTGTATTGCCCAGTCCGCATTCAAGTCTGGCAGCCTCCATACTTGCTCCGGGGTCCCCTGGCACGACACGCAGAGAACCTTGCCACCCCAGAATGAAAATCCAAACTCCCAGGGAACTTTCTCCTGGGTCCGCTTTGTGGAGCCAGGAAATGTCCCAATTCTGCAATCCCAACCGGGAGCAAAAATTACACTCTAAGTATCAGGTGCTGCATTTAGTGAACGGTTGATACAATATGACCTGTTTTGCACCACTGCCCCTGACAAATTTCCACCCCATGAATTTAATCAGGCATTACTACTTTTTGTGATTCACCAGTTAATCTCCTGTGGCACTGGACAGAGTCACAACCAAATGCAGTCTTTAGATTGAGCTGGGATCAAGGGTAGGGGGCAATTGGAACAGGACACAAGTGTAATTCAGTTCTTATTTTAAAATCACACATTGTTTATTTATATAATACTTTGAGTTCATAATAATTAGTGAAATTGCAATTGGGAATGTAGAGCTTGTTGCAGTACAAGTCAAGAAGGTACTTCTGAATGTTTAGAATGACATTTGTTCAAAAGCAATTCCATTATCAGAATGGGAATTCATTTAATTACACTAACAGAAATAAGATATAAACTCATCCAGCTACAGCTAACCAAATTTTCCTGAACACGAGTTGATCTTGTTCTTGGCAGTGTTTCTTTTCCACCACTGGCTTTTTTGGGACAGGGTTCATATTTTAAAAAAGAATTTGCTGCTCACATAACCAAATAATATCAACTTCAAATGCAAACATACAATACACCAAGCACAGTCCAGGATACAATTTCAGCAACAAGGGACAAAAAAGGAAGTCTATTTGAAGCATAGCAAAATAATATATGATAATCAAAGATGATCAAAATTATATGTTAATCAAAGATTTCTAAACACCAGTTAGCAGTAGCTACAATTGTTTATACAAGTGCAGTCACAGGATCAGGTGTGAAAATAAGTTAAAAGGTCAGAATCAACAGCAACCTCCTCAGAACTCAGGAAGGTAAATTCCCCAGTTAACGTATGTTCATAGCTATTTCCATGATGTTTACTTCACTTTGAGTAGGTAAATGTAAAGTTCCCCTTAACATTAGTCTTTTTGAAAAATGCCTACACCTAAAATTAATTGAAATCCCCAAATCAGTGATAAGCATGTTTTTGAAATGAAATTTCTTGGAAATGTCATCTTATCCAACATAAGATGTGGGTCCATGGAAATGGACAGAATCCCATCAGCACTGAAGGAATAAGAAATGTAAACAAGGGCAGAAATGTTTTCCCAGTGGGTGACATTATAAACATTAAATAATACTTGACAAGAGATGTATAGCCAAATCAATGTATAGTTTACGAACTTCCAATGAGTGAATAGAAGTAAAAATATTAAAATATACAGATTTCGTTAAGCTCACTGGTCAACTGCCAAGTACCACACTTTAAAAAGTATAACATTAATCATTTGTGAGTTGTGAGTTTCCCACTAATACTCTTTTGCATCTCAAGATTGAAATTCCAACTTTACTCCTTCAAGTTAAGCTAAGGGGAAGATTCTCCCCTCATCGGGCAGGCCTGGGAGCGGCTGCGCAACGGTCTGTCAACGTGATTGGGCCCTGACCGCAATTCATGCCGAAACGCTCAGCGCTGCCTGGGTGGGGGAGGAGAGTGAGCGCAGAAGTCAGCGCACGTGCACAGGTGCACTCACAGAAAGCTCCCTGAAGGCATAGTGCAGCCTCAGAAGCTGAAGATTTTTCACATGAAAAATGAAGTTTTTAATGAAAGGAAAACATGTCCCTTGTGTGATTCTGTCACATGAGCAGGGACATGTTAGAAAAGAGATTTAAAAATTTCCATTTCATTTTAAATTAACATTCGAAGCCTCATCCCGCCCGTGGATGAGGTTTCCTCAAAAATCCAAAGGTCACTTGGCCTTTTCGCTCGCCCATTAACCGTAAGATTGGACGGGCAGGGAAAAATTCAGTTGAATTAATTAATTAATGGCTTTAACTGCCATCTTAATTGTCAGCAGGCATGCTGCCAACTCCCACGCTTGCGCGCTGACTGAAATATCGCACAAGTGCGCAATGATGTCAGGACGCTCGCCCAACATCATCGTGCACTATTTCATGCTCGTGCGTCGGGTGTGTGCCCACATGACGAGCTGAAAATCCAGCCCTAAAGATCTAATCAGTTCTATCTTTGAAACGTAAAACTTGTAATTCAGTGAGTGCAACATCTACTTTTTACTTACTGAAGCTAATCTCTTTAGAATTACTCAGCTGTGATTCACCATGGTGCTATGACAAAGATATCCTGCGGTTTAGAAAGAAACAAAAATCAAAGTACTACTTGTGAGGTCGGAGGCAGGATGAAACGAAGGAAATTCCGAGGTACGTTCAAAAACCACATGATCATTTTGGAGATCAAAAGGTTAATTACTCACATGCCAAAACTCACATCTCCAACTTTAATAGACAGAAGCACAATCAACAGCAACAAAAATAAAACACAATCCTCGACAATAAAAACTGTAAAACAAATTCCTTCTTTACAGAATTGAAGTTTTAAACAGTTGAAGTGTTATGGAGAAAAAAGAGAGAGCAACAATTTCACTATAAAGAAAAAACAGATTTTAAGAGAATTTATTTTCTATTTTACATGATGAAAATACCTTTTGATTTAACATTATTGTATCAAAAATGAAAAACCTATTTGATTAAGACTATTTGACATTTTCTGGTGCACACACAGCACAAAAGATTCTCCTAAAAACAGACTATTTCCACACAGTTTCCTAAATTCTAGAAATCCTAGTTTCAACACATCAATAGGATAACATCCCTGTTGCAGTGTGCTCCAGCAACAGAAGACCACTGTAACACACATCTCCCTCCCTGAATGTTTCCCCCAAAAGCCTAACAGTCAGGACTAAATTTAGGAACAGGTGACCAGTGGAGAAGAGCTTAAGTAAAATAATCACCATTACTTCTCAAGTTCATTATGTCTTGGCTGCATTAAACTTAGTCAAAGTACACAGTGCCTGCTGTCGTCTTTCACATAAAAATGAGAGAATAGGGAAATTAGGGTTACCAGGCACTAGTAAGTTTCTTTATTTTAAAAAAAATTCTCAGGGCAATTGTGAAACGTGCAAGATTGTATTTACTGCCCACCCCTTGCTGCTTGTTAAGCCACTTCAGAGAGCATTAAGCGTTCACATAGCTGGACCAAAGTGCGGTGGCAAATTCCCTTCCCTGAAAAAAGAATGAATGAACCAGTTGGGCATTTGGAACAATCTGCAATTTTTATTATTATTATTTCTGGTGTGGTCAAAACTGGATCGTGTCCCCAGGGATGCGATGTACAAGCCTCTAGATAAGGGGGGAAAAACGTGCCCAACATCGCCCTCATCCTGATGGCCACCTTTGTGTGCAGCTGCATCAAACTGTGCATAGACCTTCGGTATGCAAACAGCAAGTGTCACTACGTACTGAGCTTCTTTCTATCTGTCCCCGGTGTTGCGAAGGATGGGTCTGGCCACACTGCCACGGAACGCTCCAAGTAGATGGACTGTGCCGTACCACCTGTCCCTCGTGGAAAAATTTATACAGAGAAACACCTTTGACCACAAGTCCACTAGGCAGTGGTCGGCACGTAATGTCTTAGAGGCCCTGCGGGAAGAGGAGAGGGTGGATCCTGTCGAATGGTTCCCTGAGCAGACTGTTAAAGTCATTTGGCAGAATGCCTCATCGCCAGAATTTTCCAACAAGCACCAAGGTGTAGCTTGGTTGGCGGTGAGAAAGGCTCTTCCCATCAGATCCTTCCAACACACCAGGAGTCTCACCCCCTCTGCACGTTGCCCTCGAGGTGGCTGTGGTGGGGACAAGACCGTTGTTCATCTCCTTGTGGATTGTGCCTTTGCAAAGAAGGTCTGGAGAGAGATGCGGTGGTTTCTGTCCAGGTTCATCCCAGTCAGTTCTGTGACACAGGACTGTGCTCTACGGGCTGCTCCCAGGGACACACGCCGAGACAAACATCAACTGCAGCTGGAGGATCATCAGCTCAGTGAGAGGTTCTTTGGTCTGCCCGAAACTTGTTGGTCTTCCAGCGCAAAGAGTTGTCCCCGACTGAGTGTTGCAGACTGGCACATTCCTAAGTCCAAAGCTGAGGGATGCACCAAAGCTTGGGACAGCCGTCGCAAAGGTGCAATGGGGAAAGATCGCTGTCTAAGACCTTTCTGCCATAGTGCACCGAGGGGCTGGGAATCGTATAGACCCCTCGGGCTGTACGGCTCACAATGAATGTATGCATTGAATGCTAATTGTATTATAATTGTATTGAAGCACCTCAGAGTGCAACATGATGTATGTTGATAGTGCAATGGAGTTGTCTGTAATGACTATATCGAAATCATTGTAATATTCATTGATTGTATTGAAGCACCTCATGATCCACGTGTAAAAGTTGAATCTGATTGCATTTTTTGTGATGGTGACTTAGAAATGTTTTGTAATGTTCTTCCAGATATTTTATGAATAAAGTATTTTTTAAAAATTATACATTTCTGGTGTGAGACAACAAATCACCAGATTTATTGTATTTAAATTTCACAACTTTCCTTGGTAGCATCCGGTCACAATTTCGAGTTACTAGTTGAGTACCTTAACCACTACACTTGGTACAACTTCTTGTTATTACTCCCTTGCCCCTTCCTTCTCCACATTCACCTACCTACCCAACTCAAGCATGTTTTCAATAGCGTTGCACAACTCGCAGATGAATTTCTACAAGCTTTACAACATAAATGCAAACTAATTAACATTTTGACCGTTGTTACTTGCACTGATGCCAAAGCATTGAAATTGAAAAATGCAAGATTTCACATGAAAAAAACTCTGGTTGGAAAGCCTTTCATGTTTTTAAGTGCATTACAACATCAAATATATTGTTTTCACAGGGGAAAAAAATTCAGCGAAGGGATTTAGGATCTACAGAACAAGAAACCTATTGGAGAAGTCATTTTAAGTACAAATAGGCAGGGCTAAAGATGACAGACATCAACAACATGTGAAACAGTTTGATTTAACAGCACAGGTGATCACTGAGCAAACAGATTAATGCTTCTACCGTCATGTATGGAAGCTTGACTACATGCAAAGTTTAGTTTATTGCTCTTGCTATTTGATTTGGAGGAGGCAAGAACTCTGAATTTGAACTATTTAAGCTCATTTGTACTATGCATGCATGGGATGTCAAGTCTTTGCATGCTCCTACAGTGCCTCCCCACCCCCGCCACCCACAGAGTGCCTCTTCATGCAGAAAACTGAACAGTTGGACTCTGATACCTAAGTAATGGGAGCGGGGCACATGTCAGTGGCCAGGAAACCCGAGAACGTGAAGATCCTGCCAAATTTAAGGAAGGAACCTCATCAGAATGTTTTTTACTCTATTTTCCACCTGGCAGCAGTCCAGACTGAAGGCTAGCCAGCTGCCTGGCTGCAAAGCTTGTGGTAGAAGATTGTACCCAGGGACCACTTGGGGATGGCCCTGCCAATCGGAGATGGTGACGGTTCAGAGAGCAGCAACCTGAAAGGAGGCAGAGAAAGCAGGGGTGAGATTAAGGCAAGTTTGTTTGAAGGATCAGGGTGTGGAAGAATTCCTGCTCCACAAGAAGCGCTGGAAAAGCACTTACATACTCCCTCCGCCCTTCAGCTGCTAGATTTCCTAACCCTTGCTCACGGCCATTATCCATTTAAGTGGATCACAGAATCTGATGAATGGGGCCTCATTTAATTATTACAGACCTGCTTCTGCAGAGCAGGTTACTAGGCCAGCCCTAAACAAATATGGTTTAAACTGGAAGTAGGCATGCTTATAGTGGGTTTCACCTTTTTGAACAATTTAACTCTTGCAAGACCCTCACCCTCAGTCATGGTGAGGTTAAAATTACTCCCCAGTTATCACTTTTTAAATTAAACCTATTACTAAACTGAGCAGACAGTCCAAAAACTGGATTGTCTTATTGAAAATAAATGGATGGTTACCCTGTTGTACACATTAGATAAAAATAAGTATGCTTATTTTATACCTAGCCATCATAGTCACAAACATTTGTAAGATAACTTTCCACTTTTAAGCTCATTACAAAACAAGATGTAACTTCTTAGTAAGTTAAATGAAAGTGTTGTGCAGCAACCATCAGAAGTTTCTGCATATTACTTTTGCTGGCATGATACTACTGGTTGAAGTCAATAGAGAGATATAACAAACCAAATGGTAACCACACAGGAAATAAAAATTTCTTGTATGCAAGGTTTAATAAAGAGAGATATTCCACACAAATTATAATGAAGACCAACAGTTGAAATTAGTTGAATAATATTTCTTGTATTATGATTAGCTAAAATTAACATGGTGCAGACTTTACCTCTTTAGCTAAAATTATGCAACATTATAAGTCTTTCTGCAGTGTTATGCTCCCATAAGTAATTTAATACTATTAACATTAACTCGTCTGACATGGGAGAATTCATAGAGTAAGAATTATTGTAGCCTCTTTTTCAACTTCCAGAATGCTATAAGTTCAGTGGGCTTCCTATTTTTCCCTGTGTACATGAGGAATGTCACTTTGATAATAAATAACTGCTCTGATGAGATTATGTCAGCATTTGTGCATTAAATAACAGGACTTGCAAATCAACAAAATCGGACTTAATTTCAAAAAAGTAATCCGAATTGACTAAGGCCCCTTAAATGATAAAGTCAAAATTCAATTGACAGATTTGTATTAAGTGACAGGCCACAGAGCAAAAATTATGTGGGTTTTCATCAGTAGAATGTTGTTAGCAAGATTTCAACTAATCTTGGATGGTTATTCAATACAAAAAGATGTAAAATTAGTTCAGCTATTGAACAGCAAGACTAGTTAACCAAGTGCGATATACATGTGTTATGTTTAATTCGGCCTCAAGTATACAACATACAACATCACATGTTACAATGTTATATTGCAGAAGTTACTGACTTATCTATGTTAAATATCACATTTTACTGTGTCTGAATATTCTCTGCCAGCTGCCATCTTATGGAACCTGTATCTACATAAGGAAGGAACACAGGCTGAAAGACTAAATGTGTTTCACAAAGATTTTTGCGCAGTTTGAGATTTGCAACAAAGTTATGTGCAGGATCACTATTTTGCAGTCTTGCTTTGCAAAAATTGTTCCCTCCATTGGAGTAACTGCAATCAACAGCAAGAGAGGGAAAGGAGAAAAGAGATATTCCTAGGTATGTTGGTCATAACAGCATTTAGCATCAGATGTAATATCAGACAAAGATTGTGTATGGAAATAGGAAATACAATATAAGGTGAGGCATTAAACCAAACCAGGAAAGTATGTAAAGACGCTAAACAGAGGCTTAACCAAGAGAAAATACACAAGTGATTAGTTGAAACTACTTCAGCTAACAAATGTTTCAGAAAATATTGACAAAGAAGCCCAAAGACATGGGCAAATTTGCTGGAGGTTACAGGTTGCTTTAATCCTGGGAAACAAACCCTTCACATATTCTGTTTCAAACTACACTATCTAAACTGGTTATATTTAAAATACAGGAATTGATCAGGAATGAGAGCACCACTTCAAATTGAGGGGGAGTTGAAAGGTCTGCTCAGATGAATTCTCAAAAACATTCATGATACAAATCAAACAGGGGTTACGTATTTAATATTATAAAAGCTAAGTATGTGCTTGGTTTCATTTTATTGTCAACTTCCTGTCTGCAAGAACTAGAAATTCCCTTCAAATTCATTCCGATCTACACAGATTTAATTTTTTCTATACTTCGTTGGAAAGAAACTAAAGAAGTGCAGGTAGTAAAAAAGTATATGCCCGTGTATTTGTAAACAACAGTAGTTCTATCAAGAAAAACATAACGATAGATTTTCAAATGATCCCATTATAGCTGCTCATAGTGAAATCAATCTATTTTGCTTACTGGAACAAAGTAGTTTTTTTGCCTTAACACAAACAGTAGGCTTGTTTTTGTAGAGGCTAATATATACTTTGGCACCTTTAATAATTTGTTAATCTGTATTAAACTAGAATCTGACAGTTGAGGATACGATTATGCATGGGATATCAATGGCAAAATTTGTGATGATCTCTGTGCTCATATACTACCTCACCCCTTCACCCAAAACAGAAGGGTTAGACAAATTAGCTCAACTGTGATGCATCAGAGGGGAAAAAAAATGCAAATTCTCCAGTGAAATCTACCGTCGTGTGAGTTGAAGTCAATGCAAAGTTGATTTGTAATATTTTAAATTGAATATGACAACACAAAAATCTTGACATTGCAAGTGATTTTTTATGTCTTTAATTTTACAACCATTCTAATTATGAGAAATGAAATATGGTATTTTATTATATCAGATTAAGAAGTGGTTGATTTTTTTTCAAGTTTATTCACACAAAATACATTTCAAAGGCAACATGAGTTTCCATCATGACATAATGTGAAACCAGTGTTCTGTGTAACCATATATCCTTTCATCCAAGTGACTTTTTGGTAGCATAAAGCACCTTCCTTTCAAAGAAGCAG